>NW_027464585.1:58526036-58538536 GCF_043290135.1 Rhipicephalus microplus | reverse complement strand
ATAGCAGTTTCGCACTTGTAACGGTACAACACGCAGTATTTGGCTTGTTCATGCCGTTTTGTGTGCTTTCACAACATTTCACCTATCGCAGTTTCGTACTCGCAATAAAACAACACTATCTCGTTAGATGACGTCGTTTTTGGTAGTTTCACGACGCTACCTAGCTTAAACTAACCTAACCTAACCTAACCTTCGCACTTCTATCGTTAGAAAACGTTTTACTCGCAATTTTACAATGCTTTCTACACGATTACGACGGTTTCATGCGCTTTCACATTAGATATCGTAGTTCCCGACTTGTAATGTTGAAAAACACTACATCTCACTAAGTGACATTGTTTAATGCGGTTTTACGACGGTTGATATCTCAACCTAACCTAACATTCGCACTTGTATCTAAATACGCTCAATTACACTGTTTCGTTCACAATTACGATATTTGCTTGACCTCACAGTTTCTCACCAACTTATTACAGTACAGAACGCTGTATCTCGCTAGATGACATCGTTCTTTAAGGTTTCACGATACTTGCATGCATTTTAACGAGAATATCACAATAAAGCAGTTTCGCACTTGTAACGACACAAGACGCAGTATCTGGCTAGTTCATGCCATTTTGTGTGCTTTCCCAATATTTCACCTATCGCAGTTTCGTACTCGCAATAAAACAACACTATCTCGTTAGATGACATCGTTTTTGGTGGTTTCACGACGCTACCTAGCTCAAACTAACCGAACCTTCGCACTTCTATCGTTAGAAAACGTTTTATTCGCTACTTTACAATGTTTTCTACAAGATTACGACGGTTTCATGCGCTTTCACATTAGATATCGCAGTTCCCGACTTGTAATGGTGGAAAACACAGCATCTCACTAAGTGACATTGTTTAATGCGGTTTTAGCGCGGTTCATATCTTAACCTAACCTAACCTTACCTAACCCAACCTAACCTAACCTAACCCGACCAAACCTTACCTAACATACCCTAACCTAACCTAACCTAACCTAACCTAACCAAACCTAACCTAACCTAACCTAACCTAACCTAACCTAACCTAACGACGTTTGCAAGCGCTTTCACATTAGATATCGCAGTTCCCGACTTGTAATGGTGAAAACACTGCATCTCACTAAGTGACATTGTTTATTGCGGTTTTACGACGGTTCATACCTTAACCTAACCTAACCTAACCTAACCTTACCTAACCTAACCTAACCTAACCCAACCCAACTTAACCTAACCTAACCTAACCTAACCTAAACTAACCTAACCCAACCTAACCTAACCTAACCTAACCTAACCCAACCTAACCCAACCCATCCCAACCTAACCTAACCTAAGCTAACCTAACCTAACCTAACCAAACCTAACCTAACCTAACTTAACCTAACCTAACGTAACCTAACCTAACCTATTCTAACGTAACCTAACCTTACCTGACCTAACCTAACCTAACGTAACCTAACCTAACCTAACATAACCTAACGTAACCTAACCTAACCTAACGTAACCTAACCTAACCTAACCCAACCTAACCCAACCCAACCCAACCCAACAACACCCAACCCAACCTAACCTAACCTAACCTAACCTTACCTAACCTAACCAAATTATCCTTACCTTACCTAACCTAACCTAACGTAACCTAACCTAACCTAACCTAACGTAACCTAACCTAACGTAACCTAACCTAACGTAACCTAACCTAACCTAACCTAACCTAACCCAACCTAACCTAACCTAACCTAACACAACTCCACCCAACCTAACCTAATCTAACCTAACCTAACCTAACCTAACCTAACCAAACCTAACCTAACCTAACCTAACCTAACCTAACGACGGTTGCAAGCGCTTTCACATTAAATATCGCAGTTCCCCACTTTTAATGGTGAAAAACACTGCATCTCAGTAATTGACATTGTTTAATGCGCTTTTACGACGGTTCATATCTTAACCTAACCTAACATTCGCAGTTCTATCTAAAAACGCTCTATTACACTGTTTTGTTCACAATTACGATATTTGCATAACCTCACAGTTTTTCACCAACTTATTGCAGTACAGAACGCTGTATCTCGCTAAATGACATTGTTCTTTAAGGTTTCACGATGCTTGCATGCGATTTAACGAGAATATCACAATGTAGCAGTTTCGCACTTGTAACGGTAGAACACGCAGTATTTGGCTTGTTCATGCCGTTTTGTGTACATTCACAACATTTCACCTATCGCAGTTTAATACTCGCTATAAAACAACACTATCTCGTTAGATGACGTCGTTTTTGGTAGTTTCACGACGCTACCTAGCTTAAACTAACCTAACCTAACCTAACCTTCGCACTTCTATCGTTAGAAAACGTTTTACTCGCCACTTTACAATGTTTTCTACAAGATTACGATGGTTTCATGCGCTTTCACATTAGATATCGTAGTTCCCGACTTGTAATGTTGAAAAACACTGCATCTCACTAAGTGACATTGATTAATGCGGTTTTACGACGGTTCATATCTTAACCTAACCTAACATTCGCACTTGTATTAAAAAACGCTCTATTACACTGTTTCGTTCACAATTACGATATTTGCATAACCTCACAGTTTTTCACCAACTTATTGCAGTACAGAACGCTGTATCTCGCTAAATGACAATGTTCTTTAAGGTTTCACGATGCTTGCATGCGCTTTAACGAGAATATCACAATAAAGCAGTTTCGCACTTGTAACGGCACAAGACGCAGTATCTGGCTAGTTCATGCCATTTTGTGTGCTTTCCCAATATTTCACCTATCGCAGTTTCGTACTCGCAATAAAACAACACTATCTCGTTAGATGACATCGTTTTTGGTGGTTTCACGACGCTACCTAGCTCAAACTAACCGAACCTTCGCACTTCTATCGTTAGAAAACGTTTTATTCGCTACTTTACAATGTTTTCTACAAGATTACGACGGTTTCATGCGCTTTCACATTAGATATCGCAGTTCCCGACTTGTAATGGTGGAAAACACAGCATCTCACTAAGTGACATTGTTTAATGCGGTTTTAGCGCGGTTCATATCTTAACCTAACCTAACCTTACCTAACCCAACCTAACCTAACCTAACCCGACCAAACCTTACCTAACATGCCCTAACCTAACCTAACCTAACCTAACCTAACCAAACCTAACCTAACCTAACCTAACCTAACCTAACCTAACGACGTTTGCAAGCGCTTTCACATTAGATATCGCAGTTCCCGACTTGTAATGGTGAAAACACTGCATCTCACTAAGTGACATTGTTTATTGCGGTTTTACGACGGTTCATACCTTAACCTAACCTAACCTAACCTAACCTAACCTTACCTAACCTAACCTAACCTAACCCAACCCAACTTAACCTAACCTAACCTAACCTAAACTAACCTAACCCAACCTAACCTAACCTAACCTAACCTAACCCAAACTAACCCAACCCATCCCAACCTAACCTAACCTAAGCTAACCTAACCTAACCTAACCAAACCTAACCTAACCTAACTTAACCTAACCTAACGTAACCTAACCTAACCTATTCTAACGTAACCTAACCTTACCTGACCTAACCTAACCTAACGTAACCTAACCTAACCTAACATAACCTAACGTAACCTAACCTAACCTAACGTAACCTAACCTAACCTAACCCAACCTAACCCAACCCAACCCAACCCAACAACACCCAACCCAACCTAACCTAACCTAACCTAACCTTACCTAACCTAACCAAATTATCCTTACCTTACCTAACCTAACCTAACGTAACCTAACCTAACCTAACCTAACGTAACCTAACCTAACGTAACCTAACCTAACCTAACCTAACCTAACCCAACCTAACCTAACCTAACCTAACCTAACACAACTCCACCCAACCTAATCTAACCTAACCTAACCTAACCTAACCTAACCAAACCTAACCTAACCTAACCTAACCTAACCTAACGACGGTTGCAAGCGCTTTCACATTAAATATCGCAGTTCCCCACTTTTAATGGTGAAAAACACTGCATCTCAGTAATTGACATTGTTTAATGCGGTTTTACGACGGTTCATATCTTAACCTAACCTAACATTCGCAGTTGTATCTAAAAACGCTCTATTACACTGTTTTGTTCACAATTACGATATTTGCATAACCTCACAGTTTTTCACCAACTTATTGCAGTACAGAACGCTGTATCTCGCTAAATGACATTGTTCTTTAAGGTTTCACGATGCTTGCATGCGATTTAACGAGAATATCACAATGTAGCAGTTTCGCACTTGTAACGGTAGAACACGCAGTATTTGGCTTGTTCATGCCGTTTTGTGTGCTTTCACAACATTTCACCTATCGCAGTTTAATACTCGCTATAAAACAACACTATCTCGTTAGATGACGTCGTTTTTGGTAGTTTCACGACGCTACCTAGCTTAAACTAACCTAACCTAACCTAACCTTCGCACTTCTATCGTTAGAAAACGTTTTACTCGCCACTTTAATATGTTTTCTACAAGATTACGACGGTTTCATGCGCTTTCACATTAGATATCGTAGTTCCCGACTTGTAATGTTGAAAAACACTACATCTCACTAAGTGACATTGTTTAATGCGGTTTTACGACGGTTGATATGTCAACCTAACCTAACATTCGCACTTGTATCTAAAGACGCTCAATTACACTGTTTCGTTCACAATTACGATATTTGCTTGACCTCACAGTTTCTCACCAACTTATTACAGTACAGAACGCTGTATCTCGCTAAATGACATCGTTCTTTAAGGTTTCACGATACTTGCATGCGCTTTACCAAGAATGTCACAACATAGCAGTTTCGCACTTGTAACGGTACAACACGCAGTATTTGGCTTGTTCATGCCGTTTTGTGTGCTTTCACAACATTTCACCTATCGCAGTTTAATATTCGCTATAAAACAACACTATCTCGTTAGATGACGTCGTTTTTGGTGGTTTCACGACGCTACCTAGCTTAAACTAACATAACTCAACCTAACATAACCTTCGCACTTCTATCGTTAGAAAACGTTTTACTCGCTACTTTACATTGCTTTTTACAACATTACGACGGTTTCAAGCGCTTTCACATTAGATATCGCAGTTCCCAACTTGTAAAGGTGAAAAACACTACATCTCACTAAGTGACATTGTTTATTGCAGTTTTACGACGGTTCATACCTTAACCTAACGTAACCTAACCTAACCTAACCTGACCTAACCTAACCAAACCTAACCTAACCTAACGTAACCTAACCTAACCTAACCTAACCTAACCTAACGACGTTTGCAAGCGCTTTCACATTAGATATCGCAGTTCCCGACTTGTAATGGTGAAAAACACTGCATCTCACTAAGTGACATTGATTAATGCGGTTTTACGACGGTTCATATCTTAACCTAACCTAACATTCGCACTTGTATTAAAAAACGCTCTATTACACTGTTTCGTTCACAATTACGATATTTGCATAACCTCACAGTTTTTCACCAACTTATTGCAGTACAGAACGCTGTATCTCGCTAAATGACATTGTTCTTTAAGGTTTCACGATGCTTGCATGCGCTTTAACGAGAATATCACAATATAGCAGTTTCGCACTTGTAACGGTAGAACACGCAGTATTTGGCTTGTTAATGCCGTTTTGTGTGCATTCACAACATTTTACCTATCGCAGTTTAATACTCGCAATAAAACAACACTATCTCGTTAGATGACGTCGTTTTTGGTAGTTTCACGACGCTACCTAGCCTAAACTAACCTAACCTAACCTAACCTTCGCACTTCTATCGTTAGAAAACGTTTTACTCGCAACTTTACAATGTTTTCTACAAGATTACGACGGTTTCATGCGCTTTCACATTAGATATCGTAGTTCCCGACTTGTAATGTTGAAAAACACTACATCTCACTAAGTGACATTGTTTAATGCGGTTTTACGACGGTTGATATGTCAACCTAACCTAACATTCACACTTGTATCTAAAGACGCTCAATTACACTGTTTCGTTCACAATTACGATATTTGCTTGACCTCACAGTTTCTCACCAACTTATTACAGTACAGAACGCTGTATCTCGCTAAATGACATCGTTCTTTAAGGTTTCACGATACTTGCATGCGCTTTACCGAGAATATCACAACATAGCAGTTTCGCACTTGTAACGGTACAACACGCAGTATTTGGCTTGTTCATGCCGTTTTGTGTGCTTTCACAACATTTTACCTATCGCAGTTTCGTACTCGCAATAAAACAACACTATCTCGTTAGACGACGTCGTTTTTGGTGGTTTCACGACGCTACCTAGCTTAAACTAACATAACTCAACCTAACATAACCTTCGCACTTCTATCGTTAGAAAACGTTTTACTCGCTACTTTACATTGCTTTCTACAACATTACGACGGTTTCAAGCGCTTTCACATTAGATATCGCAGTTCCCAACTTGTAAAGGTGAAAAACACTGCATCTCACTAAGTGACATTGTTTATTGCGGTTTTACGACGGTTCATACCTTAACCTAACGTAACCTAACCTAACCTAACCCAACCTAACCTAACATAACCTAACCTAACCTAACCTAACCTAACCAAACCTAACCTAACCTAACCTAACCTAACCTAACCTAACCTAACGACGTTTGCAAGTGCTTTCACATTAGATATCGCAGTTCCCAACTTGTAATGGTGAAAAACACTGCATCTCACTAAGTGACATTGTTTAATGCGGTTTTACGACGGTTCATATCTTAACCTAACCTAACATTCGCACTTGTATTAAAAAACGCTCTATTACACTGTTTCGTTCACAATTAGGATATTTGCATAACCTCACAGTTTTTCACCAACTTATTGCAGTACAGAACGCTGTATCTCGCTAAATGACATCGTTCTTTAAGGTTTCACGATGCTTGCATGCGCTTTAACGAGAATATCACAACATAGCAGTTTCGCACATGTAACGGTACAACACGCAGTATTTGGCTTGTTCATGCCGTTTTGTGTGCTTTCACAACATTTCACCTATCGCAGTTTCGTACTCGCAATAAAACAACACTATCTCGTTAGATGACGTTGTTTTTGGTAGTTTCACGACGCTACCTAGCTTAAACTAACATAACTCAACCTAACATGACCTTCGCACTTCTATCGTTAGAAAACGTTTTACTCGCTACTTTACATTGCTTTCTACAACATTACGACAGTTTCAAGCACTTTCACATTAGATATCACAGTTCCCAATTTGTAAAGGTGAAAAACACTGCATCTCACTAAGTGACATTGTTTAATGCGGTTTTACGACGGTTCATACCTTAACCTAACCTAACCTAACCTAACCTAACCTTACCTAACCTAACCTAACCTAACCCAACCCAACTTAACCTAACCTAACCTAACCTAACCTAAACTAACCCAACCCAACCTAACCTAACCTAAGCTAACCTAACCTAACCTAACCAAACCTAACCTAACCTAACTTAACCTAACCTAACGTAACCTAACCTAACCTATTCTAACGTAACCTAACCTTACCTGACCTAACCTAACCTAACGTAACCTAACCTAACCTAACATAACCTAACGTAACCTAACCTAACCTAACCTAACGTAACCTAACCTAACCTAACCCAACCTAACCCAACCCAACCCAACCCCACAACACCCAACCCAACCTAACCTAACCTAACCTAACCTTACCTAACCTAACCAAATTATCCTTACCTAACCTAACCTAACCTAACGTAACGTAACCTAACATAACCTAACGTAACCTAACCTAACGTAACCTAACCTAACCTAACCTAACCTAACCCAACCTAACCTAACCTAACCTAACCCAACTCAACCCAACCTAACCTAATCTAACCTAACCTAACCTAACCTAACCAAACCTAACCTAACCTAACCTAACCTAACCTAACCTAACCTAACGACGGTTGCAAGCGCTTTCACATTAAATATCGCAGTTCCCCACTTTTAATGGTGAAAAACACTGCATCTCAGTAATTGACATTGTTTAATGCGGTTTTACGACGGTTCATATCTTAACCTAACCTAACATTCGCACTTGTATTAAAAAACGCTCTATTACACTGTTTCGTTCACAATTACGATATTTGCATAACCTCACAGTTTTTCACCAACTTATTGCAGTACAGAACGCTGTATCTCGCTAAATGACATTGTTCTTTAAGGTTTCACGATGCTTGCATGCGCTTTAACGAGAATATCACAATATAGCAGTTTCGCACTTGTAACGGTAGAACACGCAGTATTTGGCTTGTTAATGCCGTTTTGTGTGCATTCACAACATTTTACCTATCGCAGTTTAATACTCGCAATAAAACAACACTATCTCGTTAGATGACGTCGTTTTTGGTAGTTTCACGACGCTACCTAGCTTAAACTAACCTAACCTAACCTAACCTTCGCACTTCTATCGTTAGAAAACGTTTTACTCGCAACTTTACAATGTTTTCTACAAGATTACGACGGTTTCATGCGCTTTCACATTAGATATCGTAGTTCCCGACTTGTAATGTTGAAAAACACTACATCTCACTAAGTGACATTGTTTAATGCGGTTTTACGACGGTTGATATGTAAACCTAACCTAACATTCACACTTGTATCTAAAGACGCTCAATTACACTGTTTCGTTCACAATTACGATATTTGCTTGACCTCACAGTTTCTCACCAACTTATTACAGTACCGAACGCTGTATCTCGCTAAATGACATCGTTCTTTAAGGTTTCACGATACTTGCATGCGCTTTACCGAGAATGTCACAACATAGCAGTTTCGCACTTGTAACGGTACAACACGCAGTGTTTGGCTTGTTCATGCCGTTTTGAGTGCTTTCACAACATTTTACCTGTCGCAGTTTCGTACTCGCATTAAAACAACACTATCTCGTTAGATGACGTCGTTTTTGGTGGTTTCACGACGCTACCTAGCTTAAACTAACATAACTCAAACTAACCGGACCTTCGCACTTCTATCGTTAAAAAACGTTTTATTCGCTACTTTACAATGTTTTTTACAAGATTACGACGGTTTCATGCGCTTTCACATTAGATATCGCAGTTCCCGACTTGTAATAGTGAAAAACACAGCATCTCACTAAGTGACATTGTTTAACGCGGTTTTAGCGCGGTTCATATCTTAACCTAACCTAACCTTACCTAAACCAACCTAACCTAACCTAACCTAACCAAACCTTACCTAACATACCCTAACCTAACCTAACCTAACCTAACAAACCTAACCTAACCTAACCTAACGTAACCTAACCTAACCTAACCTAACCTAACCTAACGACGTTTGCAAGTGCTTTCACATTAGATATCGCAGTTCCCGACTTGTAATGGTGAAAAACACTGCATCTCACTAAGTGACATTGATTAATGCGGTTTTACGACGGTTCATATCTTAACCTAACCTAACATTCGCACTTGTATTAAAAAACGCTCTATTACACTGTTTCGTTCACAATTAGGATATTTGCATAACCTCACAGTTTTTCACCAACTTATTGCAGTACAGAACGCTGTATCTCGCTAAATGACATTGTTCTTTAAGGTTTCACGATGCTTGCATGCGCTTTAACGAGAATATCACAATATAGCAGTTTCGCACTTGTAACGGTAGAACACGCTATATTTGGCTTGTTAATGCCGTTTTGTGTGCTTTCACAACATTTCACCTATCGCAGTTTAATACTCGCTATAAAACAACACTATCTCGTTAGATGACGTCGTTTTTGGTAGTTTCACGACGCTACCTAGCTTAAACTAACCTAACCTAACCTAACCTTCGCACTTCTATCGTTAGAAAACGTTTTACTCGCCACTTTACAATGTTTTCTACAAGATTACGACGGTTTCATGCGCTTTCACATTAGATATCGTAGTTCCCGACTTGTAATGTTGAAAAACACTACATCTCACTAAGTGACATTGTTTAATGCGGTTTTACGACGGTTGATATGTCAACCTAACCTAACATTCGCACTTGTATCTAAAGACGCTCAATTACACTGTTTCGTTCACAATTACGATATTTGCTTGACCTCACAGTTTCTCACCAACTTATTACAGTACAGAACGCTGTATCTCGCTAAATGACATCGTTCTTCAAGGTTTCACGATACTTGCATGCGCTTTACCGAGAATGTCACAACATAGCAGTTTCGCACTTGTAACGGTACAACACGCAGTATTTGGCTTGTTCATGCCGTTTTGTGTGCTTTCACAACATTTCACCTATCGCAGTTTCGTACTCGCAATAAAACAACACTATCTCGTTAGATGACGTCGTTTTTGGTAGTTTCACGACGCTACCTAGCTTAAACTAACCTAACCTAACCTAACCTTCGCACTTCTATCGTTAGAAAACGTTTTACTCGCAATTTTACAATGCTTTCTACACGATTACGACGGTTTCATGCGCTTTCACATTAGATATCGTAGTTCCCGACTTGTAATGTTGAAAAACACTACATCTCACTAAGTGACATTGTTTAATGCGGTTTTACGACGGTTGATATCTCAACCTAACCTAACATTCGCACTTGTATCTAAATACGCTCAATTACACTGTTTCGTTCACAATTACGATATTTGCTTGACCTCACAGTTTCTCACCAACTTATTACAGTACAGAACGCTGTATCTCGCTAGATGACATCGTTCTTTAAGGTTTCACGATACTTGCATGCATTTTAACGAGAATATCACAATAAAGCAGTTTCGCACTTGTAACGGCACAAGACGCAGTATCTGGCTAGTTCATGCCATTTTGTGTGCTTTCCCAATATTTCACCTATCGCAGTTTCGTACTCGCAATAAAACAACACTATCTCGTTAGATGACATCGTTTTTGGTGGTTTCACGACGCTACCTAGCTCAAACTAACCGAACCTTCGCACTTCTATCGTTAGAAAACGTTTTATTCGCTACTTTACAATGTTTTCTACAAGATTACGACGGTTTCATGCGCTTTCACATTAGATATCGCAGTTCCCGACTTGTAATGGTGGAAAACACAGCATCTCACTAAGTGACATTGTTTAATGCGGTTTTAGCGCGGTTCATATCTTAACCTAACCTAACCTTACCTAACCCAACCTAACCTAACCTAACCCGACCAAACCTTACCTAACATACCCTAACCTAACCTAACCTAACCTAACCTAACCAAACCTAACCTAACCTAACCTAACCTAACCTAACCTAACCTAACCTAACGACGTTTGCAAGCGCTTTCACATTAGATATCGCAGTTCCCGACTTGTAATGGTGAAAACACTGCATCTCACTAAGTGACATTGTTTATTGCGGTTTTACGACGGTTCATACCTTAACCTAACCTAACCTAACCTAACCTTACCTAACCTAACCTAACCTAACCCAACCCAACTTAACCTAACCTAACCTAACCTAACCTAAACTAACCTAACCCAACCTAACCTAACCTAACCTAACCTAACCCAACCTAACCCAACCCATCCCAACCTAACCTAACCTAAGCTAACCTAACCTAACCTAACCAAACCTAACCTAACCTAACTTAACCTAACCTAACGTAACCTAACCTAACCTATTCTAACGTAACCTAACCTTACCTGACCTAACCTAACCTAACGTAACCTAACCTAACCTAACATAACCTAACGTAACCTAACCTAACCTAACGTAACCTAACCTAACCTAACCCAACCTAACCCAACCCAACCCAACCCAACAACACCCAACCCAACCTAACCTAACCTAACCTAACCTTACCTAACCTAACCAAATTATCCTTACCTTACCTAACCTAACCTAACGTAACCTAACCTAACCTAACCTAACGTAACCTAACCTAACGTAACCTAACCTAACGTAACCTAACCTAACCTAACCTAACCTAACCCAACCTAACCTAACCTAACCTAACACAACTCCACCCAACCTAACCTAATCTAACCTAACCTAACCTAACCTAACCTAACCAAACCTAACCTAACCTAACCTAACCTAACCTAACGACGGTTGCAAGCGCTTTCACATTAAATATCGCAGTTCCCCACTTTTAATGGTGAAAAACACTGCATCTCAGTAATTGACATTGTTTAATGCGCTTTTACGACGGTTCATATCTTAACCTAACCTAACATTCGCAGTTGTATCTAAAAACGCTCTATTACACTGTTTTGTTCACAATTACGATATTTGCATAACCTCACAGTTTTTCACCAACTTATTGCAGTACAGAACGCTGTATCTCGCTAAATGACATTGTTCTTTAAGGTTTCACGATGCTTGCATGCGATTTAACGAGAATATCACAATGTAGCAGTTTCGCACTTGTAACGGTAGAACACGCAGTATTTGGCTTGTTCATGCCGTTTTGTGTACATTCACAACATTTCACCTATCGCAGTTTAATACTCGCTATAAAACAACACTATCTCGTTAGATGACGTCGT
>NW_027464585.1:58491036-58521036 GCF_043290135.1 Rhipicephalus microplus | reverse complement strand
TCGCACTTGTAACGGTAGAACACGCAGTATTTGGCTTGTTAATGCCGTTTTGTGTGCATTCACAACATTTTACTTATCGCAGTTTAATACTCGCAATAAAACAACACTATCTCGTTAGATGACGTCGTTTTTGGTAGTTTCACGACGCTACCTAGCTTAAACTAACCTAACCTAACCTAACCTTCGCACTTCTATCGTTAGAAAACGTTTTACTCGCAACTTTACAATGTTTTCTACAAGATTACGACGGTTTCATGCGCTTTCACATTAGATATCGTAGTTCCCGACTTGTAATGTTGAAAAACACTACATCTCACTAAGTGACATTGTTTAATGCGGTTTTACGACGGTTGATATGTCAACCTAACCTAACATTCACACTTGTATCTAAAGACGCTCAATTACACTGTTTCGTTCACAATTACGATATTTGCTTGACCTCACAGTTTCTCACCAACTTATTACAGTACAGAACGCTGTATCTCGCTAAATGACATCGTCCTTTAAGGTTTCACGATACTTGCATGCGCTTTACCGAGAATATCACAACATAGCAGTTTCGCACTTGTAACGGTACAACACGCAGTATTTGGCTTGTTCATGCCGTTTATGTGTGCTTTCACAACATTTTACCTATCGCAGTTTCGTACTCGCAATAAAACAACACTATCTCGTTAGATGACGTCGTTTTTGGTGGTTTCACGACGCTACCTAGCTTAAACTAACATAACTCAACCTAACATAACCTTCGCACTTCTATCGTTAGAAAACGTTTTACTCGCTACTTTACATTGCTTTCTACAACATTACGACGGTTTCAAGCGCTTTCACATTAGATATCGCAGTTCCCAACTTGTAAAGGTGAAAAACACTGCATCTCACTAGGTGACATTGTTTATTGCAGTTTTACGACGGTTCATACCTTAACCTAACGTAACCTAACCTAACCTAACCCAACCTAACCTAACATAACCTAACCTAACCTAACCTAACCAAACCTAACCTAACGTAACCAAATCTAACCTAACCTAACCTAACGACGTTTGCAAGTGCTTTCACATTAGATATCGCAGTTCCCAACTTGTAATGGTGAAAAACACTGCATCTCACTAAGTGACATTGTTTAATGCGGTTTTACGACGGTTCATATCTTAACCTAACCTAACATTCGTACTTGTATTGAAAAACGCTCTATTACACTGTTTCGTTCACAATTACGATATTTGCATAACCTCACAGTTTTTCACCAACTTATTGCAGTACAGAACGCTGTATCTCGCTAAATGACATCGTTCTTTAAGGTTTCACGATGCTTGCATGCGCTTTAACGAGAATGTCACAACATAGCAGTTTCGCACTTGTAACGGTACAACACGCAGTATTTGGCTTGTTCATGCCGTTTTGTGTGCTTTCACAACATTTCACCTATCGCAGTTTCGTACTCGCAATAAAACAACACTATCTCGTTAGATGACGTCGTTTTTGGTAGTTTCACGACGCTACCTAGCTTAAACTAACCTAACCTAACCTAACCTTCGCACTTCTATCGTTAGAAAACGTTTTACTCGCAATTTTACAATGCTTTCTACAAGATTACGACGGTTTCATGCGCTTTCACATTAGATATCGTAGTTCCCGACTTGTAATGTTGAAAAACACTACATCTCACTAAGTGACATTGTTTAATGCGGTTTTACGACGGTTGATATGTCAACCTAACCTAACATTCACACTTGTATCTAAAGACGCTCAATTACACTGTTTCGTTCACAATTACGATATTTGCTTGACCTCACAGTTTGTCACCAACTTATTACAGTACAGAACGCTGTATCTCGCTAAATGACATCGTTCTTTAAGGTTTCACGATACTTGCATGCGCTTTACCGAGAATGTCACAACATAGCAGTTTCGCACTTGTAACGGTACAACACGCAGTATTTGGCTTGTTCATGCCGTTTTGAGTGCTTTCACAACATTTTACCTGTCGCAGTTTCGTACTCGCATTAAAACAACACTATCTCGTTAGATGACGTCGTTTTTGGTGGTTTCACGACGCTACCTAGCTCAAACTAACCGAACCTTCGCACTTCTATCGTTAGAAAACGTTTTATTCACTACTTTACAATGTTTTCTACAAGATTACGACGGTTTCATGCGCTTTCACATTAGATATCGCAGTTCCCGACTTGTAATGGTGGAAAACACAGCATCTCACTAAGTGACATTGTTTAATGCGGTTTTAGCGCGGTTCATATCTTAACCTAACCTAACCTTACCTAACCCAACCTAACCTAACCTAACCCGACCAAACCTTACCTAACATACCCTAACCTAACCTAACCTAACCTAACCTAACCAAACCTAACCTAACCTAACCTAACCTAACCTAACCTAACCTAACGACGTTTGCAAGCGCTTTCACATTAGATATCGCAGTTCCCGACTTGTAATGGTGAAAACACTGCATCTCACTAAGTGACATTGTTTATTGCGGTTTTACGACGGTTCATACCTTAACCTAACCTAACCTAACCTAACCTTACCTAACCTAACCTAACCTAACCCAACCCAACTTAACCTAACCTAACCTAACCTAACCTAAACTAACCTAACCCAACCTAACCTAACCTAACCTAACCTAACCCAACCTAACCCAACCCATCCCAACCTAACCTAACCTAAGCTAACCTAACCTAACCTAACCAAACCTAACCTAACCTAACTTAACCTAACCTAACGTAACCTAACCTAACCTATTCTAACGTAACCTAACCTTACCTGACCTAACCTAACCTAACGTAACCTAACCTAACCTAACATAACCTAACGTAACCTAACCTAACCTAACGTAACCTAACCTAACCTAACCCAACCTAACCCAACCCAACCCAACCCAACAACACCCAACCCAACCTAACCTAACCTAACCTAACCTTACCTAACCTAACCAAATTATCCTTACCTTACCTAACCTAACCTAACGTAACCTAACCTAACCTAACCTAACGTAACCTAACCTAACGTAACCTAACCTAACGTAACCTAACCTAACCTAACCTAACCTAACCCAACCTAACCTAACCTAACCTAACACAACTCCACCCAACCTAACCTAATCTAACCTAACCTAACCTAACCTAACCTAACCAAACCTAACCTAACCTAACCTAACCTAACCTAACGACGGTTGCAAGCGCTTTCACATTAAATATCGCAGTTCCCCACTTTTAATGGTGAAAAACACTGCATCTCAGTAATTGACATTGTTTAATGCGCTTTTACGACGGTTCATATCTTAACCTAACCTAACATTCGCAGTTGTATCTAAAAACGCTCTATTACACTGTTTTGTTCACAATTACGATATTTGCATAACCTCACAGTTTTTCACCAACTTATTGCAGTACAGAACGCTGTATCTCGCTAAATGACATTGTTCTTTAAGGTTTCACGATGCTTGCATGCGATTTAACGAGAATATCACAATGTAGCAGTTTCGCACTTGTAACGGTAGAACACGCAGTATTTGGCTTGTTCATGCCGTTTTGTGTACATTCACAACATTTCACCTATCGCAGTTTAATACTCGCTATAAAACAACACTATCTCGTTAGATGACGTCGTTTTTGGTAGTTTCACGACGCTACCTAGCTTAAACTAACCTAACCTAACCTAACCTTCGCACTTCTATCGTTAGAAAACGTTTTACTCGCCACTTTACAATGTTTTCTACAAGATTACGATGGTTTCATGCGCTTTCACATTAGATATCGTAGTTCCCGACTTGTAATGTTGAAAAACACTACATCTCACTAAGTGACATTGTTTAATGCGGTTTTACGACGGTTGATATGTCAACCTAACCTAACATTCGCACTTGTATCTAAAGACGCTCAATTACACTGTTTCGTTCACAATTACGATATTTGCTTGACCTCACAGTTTCTCACCAACTTATTACAGTACAGAACGCTGTATCTCGCTAAATGACATCGTTCTTTAAGGTTTCACGATACTTGCATGCGCTTTACCGAGAATGTCACAACATAGCACTTTCGCACTTGTAACGGTACAACACGCAGTATTTGGCTTGTTCATGCCGTTTTGTGTGCTTTCACAACATTTTACCTATCGCAGTTTCGTACTCGCAATAAAACAACACTATCTCGTTAGACGACGTCGTTTTTGGTGGTTTCACGACGCTACCTAGCTTAAACTAACATAACCTAACATAACCTTCGCACTTCTATCGTTAGAAAACGTTTTACTCGCTACTTTACATTGCTTTCTACAACATTACGACGGTTTCAAGCGCTTTCACATTAGATATCGCAGTTCCCAACTTGTAAAGGTGAAAAACACTGCATCTCACTAAGTGACATTGTTTATTGCGGTTTTACGACGGTTCATACCTTAACCTAACGTAACCTAACCTAACCTAACCCAACCTAACCTAACATAACCTAACCTAACCTAACCTAACCTAACCAAACCTAACCTAACCTAACCTAACCTAACCTAACCTAACCTAACCTAACCTAACGACGTTTGCAAGTGCTTTCACATTAGATATCGTAGTTCCCGACTTGTAATGTTGAAAAACACTACATCTCACTAAGTGACATTGTTTAATGCGGTTTTACGACGGTTGATATGTCAACCTAACCTAACATTCACACTTGTATCTAAAGACGCTCAATTACACTGTTTCGTTCACAATTACGATATTTGCTTGACCTCACAGTTTCTCACCAACTTATTACAGTACAGAACGCTGTATCTCGCTAAATGACATCGTCCTTTAAGGTTTCACGATACTTGCATGCGCTTTACCGAGAATATCACAACATAGCAGTTTCGCACTTGTAACGGTACAACACGCAGTATTTGGCTTGTTCATGCCGTTTATGTGTGCTTTCACAACATTTTACCTATCGCAGTTTCGTACTCGCAATAAAACAACACTATCTCGTTAGATGACGTCGTTTTTGGTGGTTTCACGACGCTACCTAGCTTAAACTAACATAACTCAACCTAACATAACCTTCGCACTTCTATCGTTAGAAAACGTTTTACTCGCTACTTTACATTGCTTTCTACAACATTACGACGGTTTCAAGCGCTTTCACATTAGATATCGCAGTTCCCAACTTGTAAAGGTGAAAAACACTGCATCTCACTAGGTGACATTGTTTATTGCAGTTTTACGACGGTTCATACCTTAACCTAACGTAACCTAACCTAACCTAACCCAACCTAACCTAACATAACCTAACCTAACCTAACCTAACCAAACCTAACCTAACGTAACCAAACCTAACCTAACCTAACCTAACGACGTTTGCAAGTGCTTTCACATTAGATATCGCAGTTCCCAACTTGTAATGGTGAAAAACACTGCATCTCACTAAGTGACATTGTTTAATGCGGTTTTACGACGGTTCATATCTTAACCTAACCTAACATTCGTACTTGTATTGAAAAACGCTCTATTACACTGTTTCGTTCACAATTACGATATTTGCATAACCTCACAGTTTTTCACCAACTTATTGCAGTACAGAACGCTGTATCTCGCTAAATGACATCGTTCTTTAAGGTTTCACGATGCTTGCATGCGCTTTAACGAGAATATCACAATATAGCAGTTTCGCACTTGCAACGGTAGAACACGCAGTATTTGGCTTGTTCATGCCGTTTTGTGTGCATTCACAACATTTTACCTATCGCAGTTTAATACTCGCAATAAAACAACACTATCTCGTTAGATGACGTCGTTTTTGGTAGTTTCACGACGCTACCTAGCTTAAACTAACCTAACCTAACCTAACCTTCGCACTTCTATCGTTAGAAAACGTTTTACTCGCAACTTTACAATGTTTTCTACAAGATTACGACGGTTTCATGCGCTTTCACATTAGATATCGTAGTTCCCGACTTGTAATGTTGAAAAACACTACATCTCACTAAGTGACATTGTTTAATGCGGTTTTACGACGGTTGATATGTCAACCTAACCTAACATTCACACTTGTATCTAAAGACGCTCAATTACACTGTTTCGTTCACAATTACGATATTTGCTTGACCTCACAGTTTGTCACCAACTTATTACAGTACAGAACGCTGTATCTCGCTAAATGACATCGTTCTTTAAGGTTTCACGATACTTGCATGCGCTTTACCGAGAATGTCACAACATAGCAGTTTCGCACTTGTAACGGTACAACACGCAGTATTTGGCTTGTTCATGCCGTTTTGAGTGCTTTCACAACATTTTACCTGTCGCAGTTTCGTACTCGCATTAAAACAACACTATCTCGTTAGATGACGTCGTTTTTGGTGGTTTCACGACGCTACCTAGCTTAAACTAACATAACTCAAACTAACCGGACCTTCGCACTTCTATCGTTAGAAAACGTTTTATTCGCTACTTTACAATGTTTTCTACAAGATTACGACGGTTTCATGCGCTTTCACATTAGATATCGCAGTTCCCGACTTGTAATGGTGAAAAACACAGCATCTCACTAAGTGACATTGTTTAACGCGGTTTTAGCGCGGTTCATATCTTAACCTAACCTAACCTTACCTAAACCAACCTAACCTAACCTAACCTAACCAAACCTTACCTAACATACCCTAACCTAACCTAACCTAACCTAACCTAACCAAACCTAACCTAACCTAACCTAACGTAACCTAACCTAACCTAACCTAACCTAACCTAACCTAACCTAACGACGTTTGCAAGTGCTTTCACATTAGATATCGCAGTTCCCGACTTGTAATGGTGAAAAACACTGCATCTCACTAAGTGACATTGATTAATGCGGTTTTACGACGGTTCATATCTTAACCTAACCTAACATTCGCACTTGTATTAAAAAACGCTCTATTACACTGTTTCGTTCACAATTAGGATATTTGCATAACCTCACAGTTTTTCACCAACTTATTGCAGTACAAACAGCTGTATCTCGCTAAATGACATTGTTCTTTAAGGTTTCACGATGCTTGCATGCGCTTTAACGAGAATATCACAATATAGCAGTTTCGCACTTGTAACGGTAGAACACGCAGTATTTGGCTTGTTAATGCCGTTTTGTGTGCATTCACAACATTTTACTTATCGCAGTTTAATACTCGCAATAAAACAACACTATCTCGTTAGATGACGTCGTTTTTGGTAGTTTCACGACGCTACCTAGCTTAAACTAACCTAACCTAACCTAACCTTCGCACTTCTATCGTTAGAAAACGTTTTACTCGCAACTTTACAATGTTTTCTACAAGATTACGACGGTTTCATGCGCTTTCACATTAGATATCGTAGTTCCCGACTTGTAATGTTGAAAAACACTACATCTCACTAAGTGACATTGTTTAATGCGGTTTTACGACGGTTGATATGTCAACCTAACCTAACATTCACACTTGTATCTAAAGACGCTCAATTACACTGTTTCGTTCACAATTACGATATTTGCTTGACCTCACAGTTTCTCACCAACTTATTACAGTACAGAACGCTGTATCTCGCTAAATGACATCGTCCTTTAAGGTTTCACGATACTTGCATGCGCTTTACCGAGAATATCACAACATAGCAGTTTCGCACTTGTAACGGTACAACACGCAGTATTTGGCTTGTTCATGCCGTTTATGTGTGCTTTCACAACATTTTACCTATCGCAGTTTCGTACTCGCAATAAAACAACACTATCTCGTTAGATGACGTCGTTTTTGGTGGTTTCACGACGCTACCTAGCTTAAACTAACATAACTCAACCTAACATAACCTTCGCACTTCTATCGTTAGAAAACGTTTTACTCGCTACTTTACATTGCTTTCTACAACATTACGACGGTTTCAAGCGCTTTCACATTAGATATCGCAGTTCCCAACTTGTAAAGGTGAAAAACACTGCATCTCACTAGGTGACATTGTTTATTGCAGTTTTACGACGGTTCATACCTTAACCTAACGTAACCTAACCTAACCTAACCCAACCTAACCTAACATAACCTAAGCTAACCTAACCTAACCAAACCTAACCTAACGTAACCAAATCTAACCTAACCTAACCTAACGACGTTTGCAAGTGCTTTCACATTAGATATCGCAGTTCCCAACTTGTAATGGTGAAAAACACTGCATCTCACTAAGTGACATTGTTTAATGCGGTTTTACGACGGTTCATATCTTAACCTAACCTAACATTCGTACTTGTATTGAAAAACGCTCTATTACACTGTTTCGTTCACAATTACGATATTTGCATAACCTCACAGTTTTTCACCAACTTATTGCAGTACAGAACGCTGTATCTCGCTAAATGACATCGTTCTTTAAGGTTTCACGATGCTTGCATGCGCTTTAACGAGAATGTCACAACATAGCAGTTTCGCACTTGTAACGGTACAACACGCAGTATTTGGCTTGTTCATGCCGTTTTGTGTGCTTTCACAACATTTCACCTATCGCAGTTTCGTACTCGCAATAAAACAACACTATCTCGTTAGATGACGTCGTTTTTGGTAGTTTCACGACGCTACCTAGCTTAAACTAACCTAACCTAACCTAACCTTCGCACTTCTATCGTTAGAAAACGTTTTACTCGCAATTTTACAATGCTTTCTACAAGATTACGACGGTTTCATGCGCTTTCACATTAGATATCGTAGTTCCCGACTTGTAATGTTGAAAAACACTACATCTCACTAAGTGACATTGTTTAATGCGGTTTTACGACGGTTGATATGTCAACCTAACCTAACATTCACACTTGTATCTAAAGACGCTCAATTACACTGTTTCGTTCACAATTACGATATTTGCTTGACCTCACAGTTTGTCACCAACTTATTACAGTACAGAACGCTGTATCTCGCTAAATGACATCGTTCTTTAAGGTTTCACGATACTTGCATGCGCTTTACCGAGAATGTCACAACATAGCAGTTTCGCACTTGTAACGGTACAACACGCAGTATTTGGCTTGTTCATGCCGTTTTGAGTGCTTTCACAACATTTTACCTGTCGCAGTTTCGTACTCGCATTAAAACAACACTATCTCGTTAGATGACGTCGTTTTTGGTGGTTTCACGACGCTACCTAGCTCAAACTAACCGAACCTTCGCACTTCTATCGTTAGAAAACGTTTTATTCGCTACTTTACAATGTTTTCTACAAGATTACGACGGTTTCATGCGCTTTCACATTAGATATCGCAGTTCCCGACTTGTAATGGTGGAAAACACAGCATCTCACTAAGTGACATTGTTTAATGCGGTTTTAGCGCGGTTCATATCTTAACCTAACCTAACCTTACCTAACCCAACCTAACCTAACCTAACCCGACCAAACCTTACCTAACATACCCTAACCTAACCTAACCTAACCTAACCTAACCAAACCTAACCTAACCTAACCTAACCTAACCTAACCTAACCTAACGACGTTTGCAAGCGCTTTCACATTAGATATCGCAGTTCCCGACTTGTAATGGTGAAAACACTGCATCTCACTAAGTGACATTGTTTATTGCGGTTTTACGACGGTTCATACCTTAACCTAACCTAACCTAACCTAACCTTACCTAACCTAACCTAACCTAACCCAACCCAACTTAACCTAACCTAACCTAACCTAACCTAAACTAACCTAACCCAACCTAACCTAACCTAACCTAACCTAACCCAACCTAACCCAACCCATCCCAACCTAACCTAACCTAAGCTAACCTAACCTAACCTAACCAAACCTAACCTAACCTAACTTAACCTAACCTAACGTAACCTAACCTAACCTATTCTAACGTAACCTAACCTTACCTGACCTAACCTAACCTAACGTAACCTAACCTAACCTAACATAACCTAACGTAACCTAACCTAACCTAACGTAACCTAACCTAACCTAACCCAACCTAACCCAACCCAACCCAACCCAACAACACCCAACCCAACCTAACCTAACCTAACCTAACCTTACCTAACCTAACCAAATTATCCTTACCTTACCTAACCTAACCTAACGTAACCTAACCTAACCTAACCTAACGTAACCTAACCTAACGTAACCTAACCTAACGTAACCTAACCTAACCTAACCCAACCTAACCTAACCTAACCTAACACAACTCCACCCAACCTAACCTAATCTAACCTAACCTAACCTAACCTAACCTAACCAAACCTAACCTAACCTAACCTAACCTAACCTAACGACGGTTGCAAGCGCTTTCACATTAAATATCGCAGTTCCCCACTTTTAATGGTGAAAAACACTGCATCTCAGTAATTGACATTGTTTAATGCGCTTTTACGACGGTTCATATCTTAACCTAACCTAACATTCGCAGTTGTATCTAAAAACGCTCTATTACACTGTTTTGTTCACAATTACGATATTTGCATAACCTCACAGTTTTTCACCAACTTATTGCAGTACAGAACGCTGTATCTCGCTAAATGACATTGTTCTTTAAGGTTTCACGATGCTTGCATGCGATTTAACGAGAATATCACAATGTAGCAGTTTCGCACTTGTAACGGTAGAACACGCAGTATTTGGCTTGTTCATGCCGTTTTGTGTACATTCACAACATTTCACCTATCGCAGTTTAATACTCGCTATAAAACAACACTATCTCGTTAGATGACGTCGTTTTTGGTAGTTTCACGACGCTACCTAGCTTAAACTAACCTAACCTAACCTAACCTTCGCACTTCTATCGTTAGAAAACGTTTTACTCGCCACTTTACAATGTTTTCTACAAGATTACGATGGTTTCATGCGCTTTCACATTAGATATCGTAGTTCCCGACTTGTAATGTTGAAAAACACTGCATCTCACTAAGTGACATTGATTAATGCGGTTTTACGACGGTTCATATCTTAACCTAACCTAACATTCGCACTTGTATTAAAAAACGCTCTATTACACTGTTTCGTTCACAATTACGATATTTGCATAACCTCACAGTTTTTCACCAACTTATTGCAGTACAGAACGCTGTATCTCGCTAAATGACAATGTTCTTTAAGGTTTCACGATGCTTGCATGCGCTTTAACGAGAATATCACAATAAAGCAGTTTCGCACTTGTAACGGCACAAGACGCAGTATCTGGCTAGTTCATGCCATTTTGTGTGCTTTCCCAATATTTCACCTATCGCAGTTTCGTACTCGCAATAAAACAACACTATCTCGTTAGATGACATCGTTTTTGGTGGTTTCACGACGCTACCTAGCTCAAACTAACCGAACCTTCGCACTTCTATCGTTAGAAAACGTTTTATTCGCTACTTTACAATGTTTTCTACAAGATTACGACGGTTTCATGCGCTTTCACATTAGATATCGCAGTTCCCGACTTGTAATGGTGGAAAACACAGCATCTCACTAAGTGACATTGTTTAATGCGGTTTTAGCGCGGTTCATATCTTAACCTAACCTAACCTTACCTAACCCAACCTAACCTAACCTAACCCGACCAAACCTTACCTAACATGCCCTAACCTAACCTAACCTAACCTAACCTAACCAAACCTAACCTAACCTAACCTAACCTAACCTAACCTAACGACGTTTGCAAGCGCTTTCACATTAGATATCGCAGTTCCCGACTTGTAATGGTGAAAACACTGCATCTCACTAAGTGACATTGTTTATTGCGGTTTTACGACGGTTCATACCTTAACCTAACCTAACCTAACCTAACCTAACCTTACCTAACCTAACCTAACCTAACCCAACCCAACTTAACCTAACCTAACCTAACCTAAACTAACCTAACCCAACCTAACCTAACCTAACCTAACCCAAACTAACCCAACCCATCCCAACCTAACCTAACCTAAGCTAACCTAACCTAACCTAACCAAACCTAACCTAACCTAACTTAACCTAACCTAACGTAACCTAACCTAACCTATTCTAACGTAACCTAACCTTACCTGACCTAACCTAACCTAACGTAACCTAACCTAACCTAACATAACCTAACGTAACCTAACCTAACCTAACGTAACCTAACCTAACCTAACCCAACCTAACCCAACCCAACCCAACCCAACAACACCCAACCCAACCTAACCTAACCTAACCTAACCTTACCTAACCTAACCAAATTATCCTTACCTTACCTAACCTAACCTAACGTAACCTAACCTAACCTAACCTAACGTAACCTAACCTAACGTAACCTAACCTAACCTAACCTAACCTAACCCAACCTAACCTAACCTAACCTAACCTAACACAACTCAACCCAACCTAATCTAACCTAACCTAACCTAACCTAACCTAACCAAACCTAACCTAACCTAACCTAACCTAACCTAACGACGGTTGCAAGCGCTTTCACATTAAATATCGCAGTTCCCCACTTTTAATGGTGAAAAACACTGCATCTCAGTAATTGACATTGTTTAATGCGGTTTTACGACGGTTCATATCTTAACCTAACCTAACATTCGCAGTTGTATCTAAAAACGCTCTATTACACTGTTTTGTTCACAATTACGATATTTGCATAACCTCACAGTTTTTCACCAACTTATTGCAGTACAGAACGCTGTATCTCGCTAAATGACATTGTTCTTTAAGGTTTCACGATGCTTGCATGCGATTTAACGAGAATATCACAATGTAGCAGTTTCGCACTTGTAACGGTAGAACACGCAGTATTTGGCTTGTTCATGCCGTTTTGTGTACTTTCACAACATTTCACCTATCGCAGTTTAATACTCGCTATAAAACAACACTATCTCGTTAGATGACGTCGTTTTTGGTAGTTTCACGACGCTACCTAGCTTAAACTAACCTAACCTAACCTAACCTTCGCACTTCTATCGTTAGAAAACGTTTTACTCGCCACTTTACAATGTTTTCTACAAGATTACGATGGTTTCATGCGCTTTCACATTAGATATCGTAGTTCCCGACTTGTAATGTTGAAAAACACTACATCTCACTAAGTGACATTGTTTAATGCGGTTTTACGACGGTTGATATGTCAACCTAACCTAACATTCGCACTTGTATCTAAAGACGCTCAATTACACTGTTTCGTTCACAATTACGATATTTGCTTGACCTCACAGTTTCTCACCAACTTATTACAGTACAGAACGCTGTATCTCGCTAAATGACATCGTTCTTTAAGGTTTCACGATACTTGCATGCGCTTTACCGAGAATGTCACAACATAGCACTTTCGCACTTGTAACGGTACAACACGCAGTATTTGGCTTGTTCATGCCGTTTTGTGTGCTTTCACAACATTTTACCTATCGCAGTTTCGTACTCGCAATAAAACAACACTATCTCGTTAGACGACGTCGTTTTTGGTGGTTTCACGACGCTACCTAGCTTAAACTAACATAACCTAACATAACCTTCGCACTTCTATCGTTAGAAAACGTTTTACTCGCTACTTTACATTGCTTTCTACAACATTACGACGGTTTCAAGCGCTTTCACATTAGATATCGCAGTTCCCAACTTGTAAAGGTGAAAAACACTGCATCTCACTAAGTGACATTGTTTATTGCGGTTTTACGACGGTTCATACCTTAACCTAACGTAACCTAACCTAACCTAACCCAACCTAACCTAACATAACCTAACCTAACCTAACCTAACCTAACCAAACCTAACCTAACCTAACCTAACCTAACCTAACCTAACCTAACCTAACCTAACGACGTTTGCAAGTGCTTTCACATTAGATATCGCAGTTCCCAACTTGTAATGGTGAAAAACACTGCATCTCACTAAGTGACATTGTTTAATGCGGTTTTACGACGGTTCATATCTTAACCTAACCTAACATTCGCACTTGTATTAAAAAACGCTCTATTACACTGTTTCGTTCACAATTAGGATATTTGCATAACCTCACAGTTTTTCACCAACTTATTGCAGTACAGAACGCTGTATCTCGCTAAATGACATCGTTCTTTAAGGTTTCACGATGCTTGCATGCGCTTTAACGAGAATATCACAACATAGCAGTTTCGCACTTGTAACGGTACAACACGCAGTATTTGGCTTGTTCATGCCGTTTTGTGTGCTTTCACAACATTTAACCTATCGCAGTTTCGTACTCGCAATAAAACAACACTATCTCGTTAGATGACGTTGTTTTTGGTAGTTTCACGACGCTACCTAGCTTAAACTAACATAACTCAACCTAACATGACCTTCGCACTTCTATCGTTAGAAAACGTTTTACTCGCTACTTTACATTGCTTTCTACAACATTACGACAGTTTCAAGCACTTTCACACTAGATATCACAGTTCCCAATTTCTAAAGGTGAAAAACACTGCATCTCACTAAGTGACATTGTTTAATGCGGTTTTACGACGGTTCATACCTTAACCTAACCTAACCTAACCTAACCTAACCTAACCTAACGACGGTTGCAAGCGCTTTCACATTAAATATCGCAGTTCCCCACTTTTAATGGTGAAAAACACTGCATCTCAGTAATTGACATTGTTTAATGCGGTTTTACGACGGTTCATATCTTAACCTAACCTAACATTCGCACTTGTATCTAAAAACGCTCTATTACACTGTTTTGTTAGCAATTACGATATTTGCATAACCTCACAGTTTTTCACCAACTTATTGCAGTACAGAACGCTGTATCTCGCTAAATGACATCGTTCTTTAAGGTTTCACGATGCTTGCATGCGCTTTAACGAGAATATTACAATATAGCAGTTTCGCACTTGTAACGGTAGAACACGCAGTATTTGGCTTGTTCATGCCGTTTTGTGTGCATTCACAACATTTCACCTATCGCAGTTTAATACTCGCTATAAAACAACACTATCTCGTTAGATGACGTCGTTTTTGGTAGTTTCACGACGCTACCTAGCTTAAACTAACCTAACCTAACCTAACCTTCGCACTTCTATCGTTAGAAAACGTTTTACTCGCCACTTTACAATGTTTTTTACAAGATTACGACGGTTTCATGCGCTTTCACATTAGATATCGTAGTTCCCGACTTGTAATGTTGAAAAACACTACATCTCACTAAGTGACATTGTTTAATGCGGTTTTACAACGGTTGATATGTCAACCTAACCTAACATTCGCACTTGTATCTAAAGACGCTCAATTACACTGTTTCGTTCACAATTACGATATTTGCTTGACCTCACAGTTTCTCACCAACTTATTACAGTACAGAACGCTGTATCTCGCTAAATGACATCGTTCTTTAAGGTTTCACGATACTTGCATGCGCTTTACCGAGAATGTCACAACATAGCACTTTCGCACTTGTAACGGTACAACACGCAGTATTTGGCTTGTTCATGCCGTTTTGTGTGCTTTCACAACATTTTGCCTATCGCAGTTTCGTACTCGCAATAAAACAACACTATCTCGTTAGATGACGTCGTTTTTGGTGGTTTCACGACGCTACCTAGCTTAAACTAACATAACTCAACCTAACATAACCTTCGCACTTCTATCGTTAGAAAACGTTTTACTCGCTACTTTACATTGCTTTCTACAACATTACGACGGTTTCAAGCGCTTTCACATTAGATATCGCAGTTCCCAACTTGTAAAGGTGAAAAACACTGCATCTCACTAAGTGACATTGTTTATTGCAGTTTTACGACGGTTCATACCTTAACCTAACGTAACCTAACCTAACCTAACCCAACCTAACCTAACCTAACCAAACCTTACCTAACATACCCTAACCTAACCTAACCTAATCTAACCTAACCAAACCTAACCTAACCTAACCTAACGTAACCTAACCTAACCTAACCTAACCTAACCTAACCTAACCTAACGACGTTTGCAAGTGCTTTCACATTAGATATCGCAGTTCCCGACTTGTAATGGTGAAAAACACTGCATCTCACTAAGTGACATTGATTAATGCGGTTTTACGACGGTTCATATCTTAACCTAACCTAACATTCGCACTTGTATTAAAAAACGCTCTATTACACTGTTTCGTTCACAATTAGGATATTTGCATAACCTCACAGTTTTTCACCAACTTATTGCAGTACAGAACGCTGTATCTCGCTAAATGACATTGTTCTTTAAGGTTTCACGATGCTTGCATGCGCTTTAACGAGAATATCACAATATAGCAGTTTCGCACTTGTAACGGTAGAACACGCAGTATTTGGCTTGTTCATGCCGTTTTGTGTGCTTTCACAACATTTCACCTATCGCAGTTTAATACTCGCTATAAAACAACACTATCTCGTTAGATGACGTCGTTTTTGGTAGTTTCACGACGCTACCTAGCTTAAACTAACCTAACCTAACCTAACCTTCGCACTTCTATCGTTAGAAAACGTTTTACTCGCCACTTTACAATGTTTTCTACAAGATTACGACGGTTTCATGCGCTTTCACATTAGATATCGTAGTTCCCGACTTGTAATGTTGAAAAACACTACATCTCACTAAGTGACATTGTTTAATGCGGTTTTACGACGGTTGATATGTCAACCTAACCTAACATTCGCACTTGTATCTAAAGACGCTCAATTACACTGTTTCGTTCACAATTACGATATTTGCTTGACCTCACAGTTTCTCACCAACTTATTACAGTACAGAACGCTGTATCTCGCTAAATGACATCGTTCTTTAAGGTTTCACGATACTTGCATGCGCTTTACCGAGAATGTCACAACATAGCAGTTTCGCACTTGTAACGGTACAACACGCAGTATTTGGCTTGTTCATGCCGTTTTGTGTGCTTTCACAACATTTTACCTATCGCAGTTTCGTACTCGCAATAAAACAACACTATCTCGTTAGATGACGTCGTTTTTGGTGGTTTCACGACGCTACCTAGCTTAAACTAACATAACTCAACCTAACATAACCTTCGCACTTCTATCGTTAGAAAACGTTTTACTCGCTACTTTACATTGCTTTTTACAACATTACGACGGTTTCAAGCGCTTTCACAATAGATATCGCAGTTCCCAACTTGTAAAGTTGAAAAACACTACATCTCACTAAGTGACATTGTTTATTGCAGTTTTACGACGGTTCATACCTTAACCTAACGTAACCTAACCTAACCTAACCTAACCTAACCTAACCTAACCAAACCTAACCTAACCTAACCTAACGTAACCTAACCTAACCTAACCTAACCTAACCTAACCTAACCTAACGACGTTTGCAAGCGCTTTCACATTAGATATCGCAGTTCCCGACTTGTAATGGTGAAAAACACTGCATCTCACTAAGTGACATTGATTAATGCGGTTTTACGACGGTTCATATCTTAACCTAACCTAACATTCGCACTTGTATTAAAAAACGCTCTATTACACTGTTTCGTTCACAATTACGATATTTGCATAACCTCACAGTTTTTCACCAACTTATTGCAGTACAGAACGCTGTATCTCGCTAAATGACATTGTTCTTTAAGGTTTCACGATGCTTGCATGCGCTTTAACGAGAATATCACAATATAGCAGTTTCGCACTTGTAACGGTAGAACACGCAGTATTTGGCTTGTTAATGCCGTTTTGTGTGCATTCACAACATTTTACCTATCGCAGTTTAATACTCGCAATAAAACAACACTATCTCGTTAGATGACGTCGTTTTTGGTAGTTTCACGACGCTACCTAGCTTAAACTAACCTAACCTAACCTAACCTTCGCACTTCTATCGTTAGAAAACGTTTTACTCGCAACTTTACAATGTTTTCTACAAGATTACGACGGTTTCATGCGCTTTCACATTAGATATCGTAGTTCCCGACTTGTAATGTTGAAAAACACTACATCTCACTAAGTGACATTGTTTAATGCGGTTTTACGACGGTTGATATGTCAACCTAACCTAACATTCACACTTGTATCTAAAGCCGCTCAATTACACTGTTTCGTTCACAATTACGATATTTGCTTGACCTCACAGTTTCTCACCAACTTATTACAGTACAGAACGCTGTATCTCGCTAAATGACATCGTTCTTTAAGGTTTCACGATACTTGCATGCGCTTTACCGAGAATGTCACAACATAGCAGTTTCGCACTTGTAACGGTACAACACGCAGTATTTGGCTTGTTCATGCCGTTTTGAGTGCTTTCACAACATTTTACCTGTCGCAGTTTCGTACTCGCATTAAAACAACACTATCTCGTTAGATGACGTCGTTTTTGGTGGTTTCACGACGCTACCTAGCTTAAACTAACAAAACTCAAACTAACCGGACCTTCGCACTTCTATCGTTAGAAAACGTTTTATTCGCTACATTACAATGTTTTCTACAAGATTACGACGGTTTCATGCGCTTTCACATTAGATATCGCAGTTCCCGACTTGTAATGGTGAAAAACACAGCATCTCACTAAGTGACATTGTTTAACGCGGTTTTAGCGCGGTTCATATCTTAACCTAACCTAACCTTACCTAAACCAACCTAACCTAACCTAACCTAACCAAACCTTACCTAACATACCCTAACCTAACCTAACCTAACCTAACCAAACCTAACCTAACCTAACCTAACGTAACCGAACCTAACCTAACCTAACCTAACCTAACCTAACCTAACCTAACCTAACCTAACGACGTTTGCAAGCGCTTTCACATTAGATATCGCAGTTCCCGACTTGTAATGGTGAAAAACACTGCATCTCACTAAGTGACATTGATTAATGCGGTTTTACGACGGTTCATATCTTAACCTAACCTAACATTCGCACTTGTATTAAAAAACGCTCTATTACACTGTTTCGTTCACAATTAGGATATTTGCATAACCTCACAGTTTTTCACCAACTTATTGCAGTACTGTATCTCGCTAAATGACATTGTTCTTTAAGGTTTCACGATGCTTGCATGCGCTTTAACGAGAATATCACAATATAGCAGTTTCGCACTTGTAACGGTAGAACACGCAGTATTTGGCTTGTTCATGCCGTTTTGTGTGCTTTCACAACATTTCACCTATCGCAGTTTAATACTCGCTATAAAACAACACTATCTCGTTAGATGACGTCGTTTTTGGTAGTTTCACGACGCTACCTAGCTTAAACTAACCTAACCTAACCTAACCTTCGCACTTCTATCGTTAGAAAACGTTTTACTCGCCACTTTAATATGTTTTCTACAAGATTACGACGGTTTCATGCGCTTTCACATTAGATATCGTAGTTCCCGACTTGTAATGTTGAAAAACACTACATCTCACTAAGTGACATTGTTTAATGCGGTTTTACGACGGTTGATATGTCAACCTAACCTAACATTCGCACTTGTATCTAAAGACGCTCAATTACACTGTTTCGTTCACAATTACGATATTTGCTTGACCTCACAGTTTCTCACCAACTTATTACAGTACAGAACGCTGTATCTCGCTAAATGACATCGTTCTTTAAGGTTTCACGATACTTGCATGCGCTTTACCGAGAATGTCACAACATAGCAGTTTCGCACTTGTAACGGTACAACACGCAGTATTTGGCTTGTTCATGCCGTTTTGAGTGCTTTCACAACATTTTACCTGTCGCAGTTTCGTACTCGCATTAAAACAACACTATCTCGTTAGATGACGTCGTTTTTGGTGGTTTCACGACGCTACCTAGCTTAAACTAACAAAACTCAAACTAACCGGACCTTCGCACTTCTATCGTTAGAAAACGTTTTATTCGCTACATTACAATGTTTTCTACAAGATTACGACGGTTTCATGCGCTTTCACATTAGATATCGCAGTTCCCGACTTGTAATGGTGAAAAACACAGCATCTCACTAAGTGACATTGTTTAACGCGGTTTTAGCGCGGTTCATATCTTAACCTAACCTAACCTTACCTAAACCAACCTAACCTAACCTAACCTAACCAAACCTTACCTAACATACCCTAACCTAACCTAACCTAACCTAACCAAACCTAACCTAACCTAACCTAACGTAACCGAACCTAACCTAACCTAACCTAACCTAACCTAACCTAACCTAACCTAACGACGTTTGCAAGCGCTTTCACATTAGATATCGCAGTTCCCGACTTGTAATGGTGAAAAACACTGCATCTCACTAAGTGACATTGATTAATGCGGTTTTACGACGGTTCATATCTTAACCTAACCTAACATTCGCACTTGTATTAAAAAACGCTCTATTACACTGTTTCGTTCACAATTAGGATATTTGCATAACCTCACAGTTTTTCACCAACTTATTGCAGTACTGTATCTCGCTAAATGACATTGTTCTTTAAGGTTTCACGATGCTTGCATGCGCTTTAACGAGAATATCACAATATAGCAGTTTCGCACTTGTAACGGTAGAACACGCAGTATTTGGCTTGTTCATGCCGTTTTGTGTGCTTTCACAACATTTCACCTATCGCAGTTTAATACTCGCTATAAAACAACACTATCTCGTTAGATGACTTCGTTTTTGGTAGTTTCACGACGCTACCTAGCTTAAACTAACCTAACCTAACCTAACCTTCGCACTTCTATCGTTAGAAAACGTTTTACTCGCCACTTTAATATGTTTTCTACAAGATTACGACGGTTTCATGCGCTTTCACATTAGATATCGTAGTTCCCGACTTGTAATGTTGAAAAACACTACATCTCACTAAGTGACATTGTTTAATGCGGTTTTACGACGGTTGATATGTCAACCTAACCTAACATTCGCACTTGTATCTAAAGACGCTCAATTACACTGTTTCGTTCACAATTACGATATTTGCTTGACCTCACAGTTTCTCACCAACTTATTACAGTACAGAACGCTGTATCTCGCTAAATGACATCGTTCTTTAAGGTTTCACGATACTTGCATGCGCTTTACCGAGAATGTCACAACATAGCAGTTTCGCACTTGTAACGGTACAACACGCAGTATTTGGCTTGTTCATGCCGTTTTGAGTGCTTTCACAACATTTTACCTGTCGCAGTTTCGTACTCGCATTAAAACAACACTATCTCGTTAGATGACGTCGTTTTTGGTGGTTTCACGACGCTACCTAGCTTAAACTAACAAAACTCAAACTAACCGGACCTTCGCACTTCTATCGTTAGAAAACGTTTTATTCGCTACATTACAATGTTTTCTACAAGATTACGACGGTTTCATGCGCTTTCACATTAGATATCGCAGTTCCCGACTTGTAATGGTGAAAAACACAGCATCTCACTAAGTGACATTGTTTAACGCGGTTTTAGCGCGGTTCATATCTTAACCTAACCTAACCTTACCTAAACCAACCTAACCTAACCTAACCTAACCAAACCTTACCTAACATACCCTAACCTAACCTAACCTAACCTAACCAAACCTAACCTAACCTAACCTAACGTAACCGAACCTAACCTAACCTAACCTAACCTAACCTAACCTAACCTAACCTAACGACGTTTGCAAGCGCTTTCACATTAGATATCGCAGTTCCCGACTTGTAATGGTGAAAAACACTGCATCTCACTAAGTGACATTGATTAATGCGGTTTTACGACGGTTCATATCTTAACCTAACCTAACATTCGCACTTGTATTAAAAAACGCTCTATTACACTGTTTCGTTCACAATTAGGATATTTGCATAACCTCACAGTTTTTCACCAACTTATTGCAGTACTGTATCTCGCTAAATGACATTGTTCTTTAAGGTTTCACGATGCTTGCATGCGCTTTAACGAGAATATCACAATATAGCAGTTTCGCACTTGTAACGGTAGAACACGCAGTATTTGGCTTGTTCATGCCGTTTTGTGTGCTTTCACAACATTTCACCTATCGCAGTTTAATACTCGCTATAAAACAACACTATCTCGTTAGATGACGTCGTTTTTGGTAGTTTCACGACGCTACCTAGCTTAAACTAACCTAACCTAACCTAACCTTCGCACTTCTATCGTTAGAAAACGTTTTACTCGCCACTTTAATATGTTTTCTACAAGATTACGACGGTTTCATGCGCTTTCACATTAGATATCGTAGTTCCCGACTTGTAATGTTGAAAAACACTACATCTCACTAAGTGACATTGTTTAATGCGGTTTTACGACGGTTGATATGTCAACCTAACCTAACATTCGCACTTGTATCTAAAGACGCTCAATTACACTGTTTCGTTCACAATTACGATATTTGCTTGACCTCACAGTTTCTCACCAACTTATTACAGTACAGAACGCTGTATCTCGCTAAATGACATCGTTCTTTAAGGTTTCACGATACTTGCATGCGCTTTACCGAGAATGTCACAACATAGCAGTTTCGCACTTGTAACGGTACAACACGCAGTATTTGGCTTGTTCATGCCGTTTTGAGTGCTTTCACAACATTTTACCTGTCGCAGTTTCGTACTCGCATTAAAACAACACTATCTCGTTAGATGACGTCGTTTTTGGTGGTTTCACGACGCTACCTAGCTTAAACTAACAAAACTCAAACTAACCGGACCTTCGCACTTCTATCGTTAGAAAACGTTTTATTCGCTACATTACAATGTTTTCTACAAGATTACGACGGTTTCATGCGCTTTCACATTAGATATCGCAGTTCCCGACTTGTAATGGTGAAAAACACAGCATCTCACTAAGTGACATTGTTTAACGCGGTTTTAGCGCGGTTCATATCTTAACCTAACCTAACCTTACCTAAACCAACCTAACCTAACCTAACCTAACCAAACCTTACCTAACATACCCTAACCTAACCTAACCTAACCTAACCAAACCTAACCTAACCTAACCTAACGTAACCGAACCTAACCTAACCTAACCTAACCTAACCTAACCTAACCTAACCTAACGACGTTTGCAAGCGCTTTCACATTAGATATCGCAGTTCCCGACTTGTAATGGTGAAAAACACTGCATCTCACTAAGTGACATTGATTAATGCGGTTTTACGACGGTTCATATCTTAACCTAACCTAACATTCGCACTTGTATTAAAAAACGCTCTATTACACTGTTTCGTTCACAATTAGGATATTTGCATAACCTCACAGTTTTTCACCAACTTATTGCAGTACTGTATCTCGCTAAATGACATTGTTCTTTAAGGTTTCACGATGCTTGCATGCGCTTTAACGAGAATATCACAATATAGCAGTTTCGCACTTGTAACGGTAGAACACGCAGTATTTGGCTTGTTCATGCCGTTTTGTGTGCTTTCACAACATTTCACCTATCGCAGTTTAATACTCGCTATAAAACAACACTATCTCGTTAGATGACGTCGTTTTTGGTAGTTTCACGACGCTACCTAGCTTAAACTAACCTAACCTAACCTAACCTTCGCACTTCTATCGTTAGAAAACGTTTTACTCGCCACTTTAATATGTTTTCTACAAGATTACGACGGTTTCATGCGCTTTCACATTAGATATCGTAGTTCCCGACTTGTAATGTTGAAAAACACTACATCTCACTAAGTGACATTGTTTAATGCGGTTTTACGACGGTTGATATGTCAACCTAACCTAACATTCGCACTTGTATCTAAAGACGCTCAATTACACTGTTTCGTTCACAATTACGATATTTGCTTGACCTCACAGTTTCTCACCAACTTATTACAGTACAGAACGCTGTATCTCGCTAAATGACATCGTTCTTTAAGGTTTCACGATACTTGCATGCGCTTTACCGAGAATGTCACAACATAGCAGTTTCGCACTTGTAACGGTACAACACGCAGTATTTGGCTTGTTCATGCCGTTTTGAGTGCTTTCACAACATTTTACCTGTCGCAGTTTCGTACTCGCATTAAAACAACACTATCTCGTTAGATGACGTCGTTTTTGGTGGTTTCACGACGCTACCTAGCTTAAACTAACAAAACTCAAACTAACCGGACCTTCGCACTTCTATCGTTAGAAAACGTTTTATTCGCTACATTACAATGTTTTCTACAAGATTACGACGGTTTCATGCGCTTTCACATTAGATATCGCAGTTCCCGACTTGTAATGGTGAAAAACACAGCATCTCACTAAGTGACATTGTTTAACGCGGTTTTAGCGCGGTTCATATCTTAACCTAACCTAACCTTACCTAAACCAACCTAACCTAACCTAACCTAACCAAACCTTACCTAACATACCCTAACCTAACCTAACCTAACCTAACCAAACCTAACCTAACCTAACCTAACGTAACCGAACCTAACCTAACCTAACCTAACCTAACCTAACCTAACCTAACCTAACGACGTTTGCAAGCGCTTTCACATTAGATATCGCAGTTCCCGACTTGTAATGGTGAAAAACACTGCATCTCACTAAGTGACATTGATTAATGCGGTTTTACGACGGTTCATATCTTAACCTAACCTAACATTCGCACTTGTATTAAAAAACGCTCTATTACACTGTTTCGTTCACAATTAGGATATTTGCATAACCTCACAGTTTTTCACCAACTTATTGCAGTACTGTATCTCGCTAAATGACATTGTTCTTTAAGGTTTCACGATGCTTGCATGCGCTTTAACGAGAATATCACAATATAGCAGTTTCGCACTTGTAACGGTAGAACACGCAGTATTTGGCTTGTTCATGCCGTTTTGTGTGCTTTCACAACATTTCACCTATCGCAGTTTAATACTCGCTATAAAACAACACTATCTCGTTAGATGACGTCGTTTTTGGTAGTTTCACGACGCTACCTAGCTTAAACTAACCTAACCTAACCTAACCTTCGCACTTCTATCGTTAGAAAACGTTTTACTCGCCACTTTAATATGTTTTCTACAAGATTACGACGGTTTCATGCGCTTTCACATTAGATATCGTAGTTCCCGACTTGTAATGTTGAAAAACACTACATCTCACTAAGTGACATTGTTTAATGCGGTTTTACGACGGTTGATATGTCAACCTAACCTAACATTCGCACTTGTATCTAAAGACGCTCAATTACACTGTTTCGTTCACAATTACGATATTTGCTTGACCTCACAGTTTCTCACCAACTTATTACAGTACAGAACGCTGTATCTCGCTAAATGACATCGTTCTTTAAGGTTTCACGATACTTGCATGCGCTTTACCGAGAATGTCACAACATAGCAGTTTCGCACTTGTAACGGTACAACACGCAGTATTTGGCTTGTTCATGCCGTTTTGTGTGCTTTCACAACATTTTACCTATCGCAGTTTCGTACTCGCAATAAAACAACACTATCTCGTTAGATGACGTCGTTTTTGGTGGTTTCACGACGCTACCTAGCTTAAACTAACATAACTCAACCTAACATAACCTTCGCACTTCTATCGTTAGAAAACGTTTTACTCGCTACTTTACATTGCTTTTTACAACATTACGACGGTTTCAAGCGCTTTCACATTAGATATCGCAGTTCCCAACTTGTAAAGGTGAAAAACACTACATCTCACTAAGTGACATTGTTTATTGCAGTTTTACGACGGTTCATACCTTAACCTAACGTAACCTAACCTAACCTAACCTAACCAAACCTAACCTAACCTAACCTAACCTAACGTAACCTAACCTAACCTAACCTAACCTAACGACGTTTGCAAGCGCTTTCACATTAGATATCGCAGTTCCCGACGTGTAATGGTGAAAAACACTGCATCTCACTAAGTGACATTGATTAATGCGGTTTTACGACGGTTCATATCTTAACCTAACCTAACATTCGCACTTGTATTAAAAAACGCTCTATTACACTGTTTCGTTCACAATTACGATATTTGCATAACCTCACAGTTTTTCACCAACTTATTGCAGTACAGAACGCTGTATCTCGCTAAATGACATTGTTCTTTAAGGTTTCACGATGCTTGCATGCGCTTTAACGAGAATATCACAATATAGCAGTTTCGCACTTGTAACGGTAGAACACGCAGTATTTGGCTTGTTAATGCCGTTTTGTGTGCATTCACAACATTTTACCTATCGCAGTTTAATACTCGCAATAAAACAACACTATCTCGTTAGATGACGTCGTTTTTGGTAGTTTCACGACGCTACCTAGCTTAAACTAACCTAACCTAACCTAACCTTCGCACTTCTATCGTTAGAAAACGTTTTACTCGCAACTTTACAATGTTTTCTACAAGATTACGACGGTTTCATGCGCTTTCACATTAGATATCGTAGTTCCCGACTTGTAATGTTGAAAAACACTACATCTCACTAAGTGACATTGTTTAATGCGGTTTTACGACGGTTGATATGTCAACCTAACCTAACATTCACACTTGTATCTAAAGACGCTCAATTACACTGTTTCGTTCACAATTACGATATTTGCTTGACCTCACAGTTTCTCACCAACTTATTACAGTACAGAACGCTGTATCTCGCTAAATGACATCGTTCTTTAAGGTTTCACGATACTTGCATGCGCTTTACCGAGAATATCACAACATAGCAGTTTCGCACTTGTAACGGTACAACACGCAGTATTTGGCTTGTTCATGCCGTTTTGAGTGCTTTCACAACATTTTACCTGTCGCAGTTTCGTACTCGCATTAAAACAACACTATCTCGTTAGATGACGTCGTTTTTGGTGGTTTCACGACGCTACCTAGCTTAAACTAACATAACTCAAACTAACCGGACCTTCGCACTTCTATCGTTAGAAAACGTTTTACTCGCTACTTTACATTGCTTTCTACAACATTACGACGGTTTCAAGCGCTTTCACATTAGATATCGCAGTTCACAACTTGTAAAGGTGAAAAACACTGCATCTCACTAAGTGACATTGTTTATTGCGGTTTTACGACGGTTCATACCTTAACCTAACGTAACCTAACCTAACCTAACCCAACCTAACCTAACATAACCTAACCTAACCTAACCTAACCTAACCAAACCTAACCTAACCTAACCTAACCTAACCTAACCTAACCTAACGACGTTTGCAAGTGCTTTCACATTAGATATCGCAGTTCCCAACTTGTAATGGTGAAAAACACTGCATCTCACTAAGTGACATTGTTTAATGCGGTTTTACGACGGTTCATATCTTAACCTAACCTAACATTCGCACTTGTATTAAAAAACGCTCTATTACACTGTTTCGTTCACAATTAGGATATTTGCATAACCTCACAGTTTTTCACCAACTTATTGCAGTACAGAACGCTGTATCTCGCTAAATGACATCGTTCTTTAAGGTTTCACGATGCTTGCATGCGCTTTAACGAGAATATCACAACATAGCAGTTTCGCACATGTAACGGTACAACACGCAGTATTTGGCTTGTTCATGCCGTTTTGTGTGCTTTCACAACATTTCACCTATCGCAGTTTCGTACTCGCAATAAAACAACACTATCTCGTTAGATGACGTTGTTTTTGGTAGTTTCACGACGCTACCTAGCTTAAACTAACATAACTCAACCTAACATGACCTTCGCACTTCTATCGTTAGAAAACGTTTTACTCGCTACTTTACATTGCTTTCTACAACATAACGACAGTTTCAAGCACTTTCACATTAGATATCACAGTTCCCAATTTGTAAAGGTGAAAAACACTGCATCTCACTAAGTGACATTGTTTAATGCGGTTTTACGACGGTTCATACCTTAACATAACCTAACCTAACCTAACCTAACCTTACCTAACCTAACCTAACCTAACCCAACCCAACTTAACCTAACCTAACCTAACCTAACCTAAACTAACCCAACCCAACCTAACCTAACCTAAGCTAACCTAACCCAACCTAACCAAACCTAACCTAACCTAACTTAACCTAACCTAACGTAACCTAACCTAACCTATTCTAACGTAACCTAACCTTACCTGACCTAACCTATCCTAACGTAACCTAACCTAACCTAACATAACCTAACGTAACCTAACCTAACCTAACGTAACCTAACCTAACCTAACCCAACCTAACCCAACCCAACCCAACCCAACAACACCCAACCCAACCTAACCTAACCTAACCTAACCTTACCTAACCTAACCAAATTATCCTTACCTAACCTAACCTAACCTAACGTAACGTAACCTAACCTAACCTAACCTAACGTAACCTAACCTAACCTAACCTAACCTAACCTAACCTAACCCAACCTAACCTAACCTAACCTAACCTAACCCAACTCAACCCAACCTAACCTAATCTAACCTAACCTAACCTAACCTAACCAAACCTAACCTAACCTAACCTAACCTAACCTAACCTAACCTAACGACGGTTGCAAGCGCTTTCACATTAAATATCGCAGTTCCCCACTTTTAATGGTGAAAAACACTGCATCTCAGTAATTGACATTGTTTAATGCGGTTTTACGACGGTTCATATCTTAACCTAACCTAACATTCGCACTTGTATCTAAAAACGCTCTATTACACTGTTTTGTTCACAATTTCGATATTTGCATAACCTCACAGTTTTTCACCAACTTATTGCAGTACAGAACGCTGTATCTCGCTAAATGACATTGTTCTTTAAGGTTTCACGATGCTTGCATGCGATTTAACGAGAATATCACAATGTAGCAGTTTCGCACTTGTAACGGTAGAACACGCAGTATTTGGCTTGTTCATGCCGTTTTGTGTACTTTCACAACATTTCACCTATCGCAGTTTAATACTCGCTATAAAACAACACTATCTCGTTAGATGACGTCGTTTTTGGTAGTTTCACGACGCTACCTAGCTTAAACTAACCTAACCTAACCTAACCTTCGCACTTCTATCGTTAGAAAACGTTTTACTCGCCACTTTACAATGTTTTTTACAAGATTACGACGGTTTCATGCGCTTTCACATTAGATATCGTAGTTCCCGACTTGTAATGTTGAAAAACACTACATCTCACTAAGTGACATTGTTTAATGCGGTTTTACGACGGTTGATATGTCAACCTAACCTAACATTCGCACTTGTATCTAAAGACGCTCAATTACACTGTTTCGTTCACAATTACGATATTTGCTTGACCTCACAGTTTCTCACCAACTTATTACAGTACAGAACGCTGTATCTCGCTAAATGACATCGTTCTTTAAGGTTTCACGATACTTGCATGCGCTTTACCGAGAATGTCACAACATAGCACTTTCGCACTTATAACGGTACAACACGCAGTATTTGGCTTGTTCATGCCGTTTTGTGTGCTTTCACAACATTTTGCCTATCGCAGTTTCGTACTCGCAATAAAACAACACTATCTCGTTAGATGACGTCGTTTTTGGTGGTTTCACGACGCTACCTAGCTTAAACTAACATAACTCAACCTAACATAACCTTCGCACTTCTATCGTTAGAAAACGTTTTACTCGCTACTTTACATTGCTTTCTACAACATTACGATGGTTTCAAGCGCTTTCACATTAGATATCGCAGTTCCCAACTTGTAAAGGTGAAAAACACTGCATCTCACTAAGTGACATTGTTTATTGCAGTTTTACGACGGTTCATACCTTAACCTAACGTAACCTAACCTAACCTAACCCAACCTAACCTAACATAACCTAACCTAACCTAACCTAACCAAACCTAACCTAACGTAACCTAACCTAACCTAACCTAACCTAACCTAACGACGTTTGCAAGTGCTTTCACATTAGATATCGCAGTTCCCAACTTGTAATGGTGAAAAACACTGCATCTCACTAAGTGACATTGTTTAATGCGGTTATACGACGGTTCATATCTTAACCTAACCTAACATTCGCACTTGTATCTAAAAACGCTCTATTACACTGTTTTGTTCACAATTACGATATTTGCATAACCTCACAGTTTTTCACCAACTTATTGCAGTACAGAACGCTGTATCTCGCTAAATGACATCGTTCTTTAAGGTTTCACGATGCTTGCATGCGCTTTAACGAGAATATCACAACATAGCAGTTTCGCACTTGTAACGGTAGAACACGCAGTATTTGGCTTGTTCATGCCGTTTTGTGTGCATTCACAACATTTTACCTATCGCAGTTTAATACTCGCAATAAAACAACACTATCTCGTTAGATGACGTC
>NW_027464585.1:58383536-58486036 GCF_043290135.1 Rhipicephalus microplus | reverse complement strand
GGTTTTACGACGGTTCATATCTTAACCTAACCTAACATTCGCACTTGTATCTAAAAACGCTCTATTACACTGTTTTGTTCACAATTACGATATTTGCATAACCTCACAGTTTTTCACCAACTTATTGCAGTACAGAACGCTGTATCTCGCTAAATGACATCGTTCTTTAAGGTTTCACGATGCTTGCATGCGCTTTAACGAGAATATCACAACATAGCAGTTTCGCACTTGTAACGGTAGAACACGCAGTATTTGGCTTGTTCATGCCGTTTTGTGTGCATTCACAACATTTTACCTATCGCAGTTTAATACTCGCAATAAAACAACACTATCTCGTTAGATGACGTCGTTTTTGGTAGTTTCGCGACGCTACCTAGCTTAAACTAACCTAACCTAACCTAACCTTCGCACTTCTATCGTTAGAAAACGTTTTACTCGCAACTTTACAATGTTTTCTACAAGATTACGACGGTTTCATGCGCTTTCACATTAGATATCGTAGTTCCCGACTTGTAATGTTGAAAAATACTACATCTCACTAAGTGACATTGTTTAATGCGGTTTTACGACGGTTGATATGTCAACCTAACCTAACATTCACACTTGTATCTAAAGACGCTCAATTACACTGTTTCGTTCACAATTACGATATTTGCTTGACCTCACAGTTTCTCACCACCTTATTACAGTACAGAACGCTGTATCTCGCTAAATGACATCGTTCTTTAAGGTTTCACGATACTTGCATGCGCTTTACCGAGAATGTCACAACATAGCAGTTTCGCACTTGTAACGGTACAACACGCAGTATTTGGCTTGTTCATGCCGTTTTGAGTGCTTTCACAACATTTTACCTGTCGCAGTTTCGTACTCGCATTAAAACAACACTATCTCGTTAGATGACGTCGTTTTTGGTGGTTTCACGACGCTACCTAGCTTAAACTAACATAACTCAAACTAACCGGACCTTCGCACTTCTATCGTTAGAAAACGTTTTATTCGCTACTTTACAATGTTTTCTACAAGATTACGACGGTTTCATGCGCTTTCACATTAGATATCGCAGTTCCCGACTTGTAATGGTGAAAAACACAGCATCTCACTAAGTGACATTGTTTAACGCGGTTTTAGCGCGGTTCATATCTTAACCTAACCTAACCTTACCTAAACCAACCTAACCTAACCTAACCTAACCAAACCTTACCTAACATACCCTAACCTAACCTAACCTAACCTAACCAAACCTAACTAACCTAACCTAACGTAACCTAACCTAACCTAACCTAACCTAACCTAACCTAACGACGTTTGCAAGTGCTTTCACATTAGATATCGCAGTTCCCGACTTGTAATGGTGAAAAACACTGCATCTCACTAAGTGACATTGATTAATGCGGTTTTACGACGGTTCATATCTTAACCTAACCTAACATTCGCACTTGTATTAAAAAACGCTCTATTACACTGTTTCGTTCACAATTAGGATATTTGCATAACCTCACAGTTTTTCACCAACTTATTGCAGTACAAACAGCTGTATCTCGCTAAATGACATTGTTCTTTAAGGTTTCACGATGCTTGCATGCGCTTTAACGAGAATATCACAATATAGCAGTTTCGCACTTGTAACGGTAGAACACGCAGTATTTGGCTTGTTCATGCCGTTTTGTGTGCTTTCACAACATTTCACCTATCGCAGTTTAATACTCGCTATAAAACAACACTATCTCGTTAGATGACGTCGTTTTTGGTAGTTTCACGACGCTACCTAGCTTAAACTAACCTAACCTAACCTAACCTTCGCACTTCTATCGTTAGAAAACGTTTTACTCGCCACTTTAATATGTTTTCTACAAGATTACGACGGTTTCATGCGCTTTCACATTAGATATCGTAGTTCCCGACTTGTAATGTTGAAAAACACTACATCTCACTAAGTGACATTGTTTAATGCGGTTTTACGACGGTTGATATGTCAACCTAACCTAACATTCGCACTTGTATCTAAAGACGCTCAATTACACTGTTTCGTTCACAATTACGATATTTGCTTGACCTCACAGTTTCTCACCAACTTATTACAGTACAGAACGCTGTATCTCGCTAAATGACATCGTTCTTTAAGGTTTCACGATACTTGCATGCGCTTTACCGAGAATGTCACAACATAGCAGTTTCGCACTTGTAACGGTACAACACGCAGTATTTGGCTTGTTCATGCCGTTTTGTGTGCTTTCACAACATTTTACCTATCGCAGTTTCGTACTCGCAATAAAACAACACTATCTCGTTAGATGACGTCGTTTTTGGTGGTTTCACGACGCTACCTAGCTTAAACTAACATAACTCAACCTAACATAACCTTCGCACTTCTATCGTTAGAAAACGTTTTACTCGCTACTTTACATTGCTTTTTACAACATTACGACGGTTTCAAGCGCTTTCACATTAGATATCGCTGTTCCCAACTTGTAAAGGTGAAAAACACTACATCTCACTAAGTGACATTGTTTATTGCAGTTTTACGACGGTTCATACCTTAACCTAACGTAACCTAACCTAACCTAACCTAACCTAACCAAACCTAACCTAACCTAACGTAACCTAACCTAACCTAACCTAACCTAACCTAACGACGTTTGCAAGCGCTTTCACATTAGATATCGCAGTTCCCGACTTGTAATGGTGAAAAACACTGCATCTCACTAAGTGACATTGATTAATGCGGTTTTACGACGGTTCATATCTTAACCTAACCTAAAATTCGCACTTGTATTAAAAAACGCTCTATTACACTGTTTCGTTCACAATTACGATATTTGCATAACCTCACAGTTTTTCACCAACTTATTGCAGTACAGAACGCTGTATCTCGCTAAATGACATTGTTCTTTAAGGTTTCACGATGCTTGCATGCGCTTTAACGAGAATATCACAATATAGCAGTTTCGCACTTGTAACGGTAGAACACGCAGTATTTGGCTTGTTAATGCCGTTTTGTGTGCATTCACAACATTTTACCTATCGCAGTTTAATACTCGCAATAAAACAACACTATCTCGTTAGATGACGTCGTTTTTGGTAGTTTCACGACGCTACCTAGCTTAAACTAACCTAACCTAACCTAACCTTCGCACTTCTATCGTTAGAAAACGTTTTACTCGCAACTTTACAATGTTTTCTACAAGATTACGACGGTTTCATGCGCTTTCACATTAGATATCGTAGTTCCCGACTTGTAATGTTGAAAAACACTACATCTCACTAAGTGACATTGTTTAATGCGGTTTTACGACGGTTGATATGTCAACCTAACCTAACATTCACACTTGTATCTAAAGACGCTCAATTACACTGTTTCGTTCACAATTACGATATTTGCTTGACCTCACAGTTTCTCACCAACTTATTACAGTACAGAACGCTGTATCTCGCTAAATGACATCGTTCTTTAAGGTTTCACGATACTTGCATGCGCTTTACCGAGAATATCACAACATAGCAGTTTCGCACTTGTAACGGTACAACACGCAGTATTTGGCTTGTTCATGCCGTTTTGTGTGCTTTCACATTTTACCTATCGCAGTTTCGTACTCGCAATAAAACAACACTATCTCGTTAGACGACGTCGTTTTTGGTGGTTTCACGACGCTACCTAGCTTAAACTAACATAACTCAACCTAACATAACCTTCGCACTTCTATCGTTAGAAAACGTTTTACTCGCTACTTTACATTGCTTTCTACAACATTACGACGGTTTCAAGCGCTTTCACATTAGATATCGCAGTTCCCAACTTGTAAAGGTGAAAAACACTGCATCTCACTAAGTGACATTGTTTATTGCGGTTTTACGACGGTTCATACCTTAACCTAACGTAACCTAACCTAACCTAACCCAACCTAACCTAACATAACCTAACCTAACCTAACCTAACCTAACCGAACCTAACCTAACCTAACCTAACCTAACCTAACCTAACCTAACGACGTTTGCAAGTGCTTTCACATTAGATATCGCAGTTCCCAACTTGTAATGGTGAAAAACACTGCATCTCACTAAGTGACATTGTTTAATGCGGTTTTACGACGGTTCATATCTTAACCTAACCTAACATTCGCACTTGTATTAAAAAACGCTCTATTACACTGTTTCGTTCACAATTAGGATATTTGCATAACCTCACAGTTTTTCACCAACTTATTGCAGTACAGAACGCTGTATCTCGCTAAATGACATCGTTCTTTAAGGTTTCACGATGCTTGCATGCGCTTTAACGAGAATATCACAACATAGCAGTTTCGCACATGTAACGGTACAACACGCAGTATTTGGCTTGTTCATGCCGTTTTGTGTGCTTTCACAACATTTCACCTATCGCAGTTTCGTACTCGCAATAAAACAACACTATCTCGTTAGATGACGTTGTTTTTGGTAGTTTCACGACGCTACCTAGCTTAAACTAACATAACTCAACCTAACATGACCTTCGCACTTCTATCGTTAAAAAACGTTTTACTCGCTACTTTACATTGCTTTCTACAACATTACGACAGTTTCAAGCACTTTCACATTAGATATCACAGTTCCCAATTTGTAAAGGTGAAAAACACTGCATCTCACTAAGTGACATTGTTTAATGCGGTTTTACGACGGTTCATACCTTAACCTAACCTAACCTAACCTAACCTAACCTTACCTAACCTAACCTAACCTAACCCAACCCAACTTAACCTAACCTAACCTAACCTAACCTAAACTAACCCAACCCAACCTAACCTAACCTAAGCTAACCTAACCTAACCTAACCAAACCTAACCTAACCTAACTTAACCTAACCTAACGTAACCTAACCTAACCTATTCTAACGTAACCTAACCTTACCTGACGTAACCTAACCTAACGTAACCTAACCTAACTTAACATAACCTAACGTAACCTAACCTAACCTAACCTAACGTAACCTAACCTAACCTAACCCAACCTAACCCAACCCAACCCAACCCAACAACACCCAACCCAACCTGACCTAACCTAACCTAACCTTACCTAACCTAACCAAATTATCCTTACCTAACCTAACCTAACCTAACGTAACGTAACCTAACCTAACCTAACCTAACGTAACCTAACCTAACCTAACCTAACCTAACCCAACCTAACCTAACCTAACCGAACCTAACCCAACTCAACCCAACCTAACCTAATCTAACCTAACCTAACCTAACCTAACCAAACCTAACCTAACCTAACCTAACCTAACCTAACGACAGTTGCAAGCGCTTTCACATTAAATATCGCAGTTCCCCACTTTTAATGGTGAAAAACACTGCATCTCAGTAATTGACATTGTTTAATGCGGTTTTACGACGGTTCATATCTTAACCTAACCTAACATTCGCACTTGTATCTAAAAACGCTCTATTACACTGTTTTGTTCACAATTACGATATTTGCATAACCTCACAGTTTTTCACCAACTTATTGCAGTACAGAACGCTGTATCTCGCTAAATGACATTGTTCTTTAAGGTTTCACGATGCTTGCATGCGATTTAACGAGAATATCACAATGTAGCAGTTTCGCACTTGTAACGGTAGAACACGCAGTATTTGGCTTGTTCATGCCGTTTTGTGTACTTTCACAACATTTCACCTATCGCAGTTTAATACTCGCTATAAAACAACACTATCTCGTTAGATGACGTCGTTTTTGGTAGTTTCACGACGCTACCTAGCTTAAACTAACCTAACCTAACCTAACCTTCGCACTTCTATTGTTAGAAAACGTTTTACTCGCCACTTTACAATGTTTTTTACAAGATTACGACGGTTTCATGCGCTTTCACATTAGATATCGTAGTTCCCGACTTGTAATGTTGAAAAACACTACATCTCACTAAGTGACATTGTTTAATGCGGTTTTACGACGGTTGATATGTCAACCTAACCTAACATTCGCACTTGTATCTAAAGACGCTCAATTACACTGTTTCGTTCACAATTACGATATTTGCTTGACCTCACAGTTTCTCACCAACTTATTACAGTACAGAACGCTGTATCTCGCTAAATGACATCGTTCTTTAAGGTTTCACGATACTTGCATGCGCTTTACCGAGAATGTCACAACATAGCACTTTCGCACTTATAACGGTACAACACGCAGTATTTGGCTTGTTCATGCCGTTTTGTGTGCTTTCACAACATTTTGCCTATCGCAGTTTCGTACTCGCAATAAAACAACACTATCTCGTTAGATGACGTCGTTTTTGGTGGTTTCACGACGCTACCTAGCTTAAACTAACATAACTCAACCTAACATAACCTTCGCACTTCTATCGTTAGAAAACGTTTTACTCGCTACTTTACATTGCTTTCTACAACATTACGACGGTTTCAAGCGCTTTCACATTAGATATCGCAGTTCCCAACTTGTAAAGGTGAAAAACACTTCATCTCACTAAGTGACATTGTTTATTGCAGTTTTACGACGGTTCATACCTTAACCTAACGTAACCTAACCTAACCTAACCCAACCTAACCTAACATAACCTAACCTAACCTAACCTAACCAAACCTAACCTAACGTAACCTAACCTAACCTAACCTAACCTAACCTAACGACGTTTGCAAGTGCTTTCACATTAGATATCGCAGTTCCCAACTTGTAATGGTGAAAAACACTGCATCTCACTAAGTGACATTGTTTAATGCGGTTTTACGACGGTTCATATCTTAACCTAACCTAACATTCGCACTTGTATTAAAAAACGCTCTATTACACTGTTTCGTTCACAATTAGGATATTTGCATAACCTCACAGTTTTTCACCAACTTATTGCAGTACAGAACGCTGTATCTCGCTAAATGACATCGTTCTTTAAGGTTTCACGATGATTGCATGCGCTTTAACGAGAATATCACAACATAGCAGTTTCGCACTTGTAACGGTACAACACGCAGTATTTGGCTTGTTCATGCCGTTTTGTGTGCTTTCACAACATTTCACCTATCGCAGTTTCGTACTCGCAATAAAACAACACTATCTCGTTAGATGACGTTGTTTTTGGTAGTTTCACGACGCTACCTAGCTTAAACTAACATAACTCAACCTAACATGACCTTCGCACTTCTATTGTTAGAAAACGTTTTACTCGCTACTTTACATTGCTTTCTACAACATTACGACAGTTTCAAGCACTTTCACATTAGATATCACAGTTCCCGACTTGTAATGTTGAAAAACACTACATCTCACTAAGTGACATTGTTTAATGCGGTTTTACGACGGTTGATATGTCAACCTAACCTAACATTCGCACTTGTATCTAAAGACGCTCAATTACACTGTTTCGTTCACAATTACGATATTTGCTTGACCTCACAGTTTCTCACCAACTTATTACAGTACAGAACGCTGTATCTCGCTAAATGACATCGTTCTTTAAGGTTTCACGATACTTGCATGCGCTTTACCGAGAATGTCACAACATAGCAGTTTCGCACTTGTAACGGTACAACACGCAGTATTTGGCTTGTTCATGCCGTTTTTTGTGCTTTCACAACATTTTACCTATCGCAGTTTCGTACTCGCAATAAAACAACACTATCTCGTTAGATGACGTCGTTTTTGGTGGTTTCACGACGCTACCTAGCTTAAACTAACATAACTCAACCTAACATAACCTTCGCACTTCTATCGTTAGAAAACGTTTTACTCGCTACTTTACATTGCTTTCTACAACATTACGACGGTTTCAAGCGCTTTCACATTAGATATCGAAGTTCCCAACTTGTAAAGGTGAAAAACACTGCATCTCACTAAATGACATTGTTTATTGCGGTTTTACGACGGTTCATACCTTAACCTAACGTAACCTAACCTAACCTAACCTAACCTAACCTAACCAAACCTAACCTAACCTAACCTAACGTAACCTAACCTAACCTAACCTAACCTAACGACGTTTGCAAGCGCTTTCACATTAGATATCGCAGTTCCCGACTTGTAATGGTGAAAAACACTGCATCTCACTAAGTGACATTGATTAATGCGGTTTTACGACGGTTCATATCTTAACCTAACCTAACATTCGCACTTGTATTAAAAAACGCTCTATTACACTGTTTCGTTCACAATTACGATATTTGCATAACCTCACAGTTTTTCACCAACTTATTGCAGTACAGAACGCTGTATCTCGCTAAATGACAATGTTCTTTAAGGTTTCACGATGCTTGCATGCGCTTTAACGAGAATATTACAATATAGCAGTTTCGCACTTGTAACGGTAGAACACGCAGTATTTGGCTTGTTCATGCTGTTTTGTGTGCATTCACAACATTTCACCTATCGCAGTTTAAAACTCGCAATAAAACAACACTATCTCGTTAGATGACGTCGTTTTTGGTAGTTTCACGACGCTACCTAGCTTAAACTAACCTAACCTAACCTAACCTTCGCACTTCTATCGTTAGAAAACGTTTTACTCGCAATTTTACAATGCTTTCTACACGATTACGACGGTTTCATGCGCTTTCACATTAGATATCGTAGTTCCCGACTTGTAATGTTGAAAAACACTACATCTCACTAAGTGACATTGTTTAATGCGGTTTTACGACGGTTGATATCTCAACCTAACCTAACATTCGCACTTGTATCTAAATACGCTCAATTACACTGTTTCGTTCACAATTACGATATTTGCTTGACCTCACAGTTTCTCACCAACTTATTACAGTACAGAACGCTGTATCTCGCTAGATGACATCGTTCTTTAAGGTTTCACGATACTTGCATGCATTTTAACGAGAATATCACAATAAAGCAGTTTCGCACTTGTAACGGCACAAGACGCAGTATCTGGCTAGTTCATGCCATTTTGTGTGCTTTCCCAATATTTCACCTATCGCAGTTTCGTACTCGCAATAAAACAACACTATCTCGTTAGATGACATCGTTTTTGGTGGTTTCACGACGCTACCTAGCTCAAACTAACCGAACCTTCGCACTTCTATCGTTAGAAAACGTTTTATTCGCTACTTTACAATGTTTTCTACAAGATTACGACGGTTTCATGCGCTTTCACATTAGATATCGCAGTTCCCGACTTGTAATGGTGGAAAACACAGCATCTCACTAAGTGACATTGTTTAATGCGGTTTTAGCGCGGTTCATATCTTAACCTAACCTAACCTTACCTAACCCAACCTAACCTAACCTAACCCGACCAAACCTTACCTAACATACCCTAACCTAACCTAACCTAACCTAACCTAACCAAACCTAACCTAACCTAACCTAACCTAACCTAACCTAACCTAACCTAACCTAACGACGTTTGCAAGCGCTTTCACATTAGATATCGCAGTTCCCGACTTGTAATGGTGAAAAACACTGCATCTGACTAAGTGACATTGATTAATGCGGTTTTACGACGGTTCATATCTTAACCTAACCTAACATTCGCACTTGTATTAAAAACGCTCTATTACACTGTTTCGTTCACAATTAGGATATTTGCATAACCTCACAGTTTTTCACCAACTTATTGCAGTACAGAACGCTGTATCTCGCTAAATGACATTGTTCTTTAAGATTTCACGATGCTTGCATGCGCTTTAACGAGAATATCACAATATAGCAGTTTCGCACTTGTAACGGTAGAACACGAAGTATTTGGCTTGTTCATGCCGTTTTGTGTGCTTTCACAACATTTCACCTATCGGCGTTTAATACTCGCTCTAAAACAACACTATCTCGTTAGATGACGTCGTTTTTAGTAGTTTCACGACGCTACCTAGCTCAAACTAACCTAACCTAACCTAACCTTCGCACTTCTATCGTTAGAAAACGTTTTACTCGCCACTTTACAATGTTTTCTACAAGATTACGACGGTTTCATGCGCTTTCACATTAGATATCGTAGTTCCCGACTTGTAATGTTGAAAAACACTACATCTCACTAAGTGACATTGTTTAATGCGGTTTTACGACGGTTGATATGTCAACCTAACCTAACATCCGCACTTGTATCTAAAGACGCTCAATTACACTGTTTCGTTCACAATTACGATATTTGCTTGACCTCACAGTTTCTCACCAACTTATTACAGTACAGAACGCTGTATCTCGCTAAATGACATCGTTCTTTAAGGTTTCACGATACTTGCATGCGCGTTACCGAGAATGTCACAACATAGCAGTTTCGCACTTGTAACGGTACAACACGCAGTATTTGGCTTGTTCATGCCGTTTTGTGTGCTTTCACAACATTTTACCTATCGCAGTTTCGTACTCGCAATAAAACAACACTATCTCGTTAGATGACATCGTTTTTAGTGGTTTCACGACGCTACCTAGCTTAAACTAACATAACTCAACCTAACATAACCTTCGCACTTCTATCGTTAGAAAACGTTTTACCCGCTACTTTACATTGCTTTCTACAACATTACGACGGTTTCAAGCGCTTTCACATTAGATATCGCAGTTCCCAACTTGTAAAGGTGAAAAACACTGCATCTCACTAAGTGACATTGTTTATTGCGGTTTTACGACGGTTCATACCTTAACCTAACCTAACCTAACCTAACCTAACCTAACCAAACCTAACCTAACCTAACCTAACGTAACCTAACCTAACCTAACCTAACCTAACGACGTTTGCAAGCGCTTTCACATTAGATATCGCAGTTCCCGACTTGTAATGGTGAAAAACACTGCATCTCACTAAGTGACATTGATTAATGCGGTTTTACGACGGTTCATATCTTAACCTAACCTAACACTCGCACTTGTATTAAAAAACGCTCTATTACACTGTTTCGTTCACAATTACGATATTTGCATAACCTCACAGTTTTTCACCAACTTATTGCAGTACAGAACGCTGTATCTCGCTAAATGACAATGTTCTTTAAGGTTTCACGATGCTTGCATGCGCTTTAACGAGAATATCACAATAAAGCAGTTTCGCACTTGTAACGGCACAAGACGCAGTATCTGGCTAGTTCATGCCATTTTGTGTGCTTTCCCAATATTTCACCTATCGCAGTTTCGTACTCGCAATAAAACAACACTATCTCGTTAGATGACATCGTTTTTGGTGGTTTCACGACGCTACCTAGCTCAAACTAACCGAACCTTCGCACTTCTATCGTTAGAAAACGTTTTATTCGCTACTTTACAATGTTTTCTACAAGATTACGACGGTTTCATGCGCTTTCACATTAGATATCGCAGTTCCCGACTTGTAATGGTGGAAAACACAGCATCTCACTAAGTGACATTGTTTAATGCGGTTTTAGCGCGGTTCATATCTTAACCTAACCTAACCTTACCTAACCCAACCTAACCTAACCTAACCCGACAAAACCTTACCTAACATACCCTAACCTAACCTAACCTAACCTAACCAAACCTAACCTAACCTAACCTAACCTAACGACGTTTGCAAGCGCTTTCACATTAGATATCGCAGTTCCCGACTTGTAATGGTGAAAACACTGCATCTCACTAAGTGACATTGTTTATTGCGGTTTTACGACGGTTCATACCTTAACCTAACGTAACCTAACCTAACCTAACCTTACCTAACCTAACCTAACCTAACCCAACCCAACTTAACCTAACCTAACCTAACCTAACCTAAACTAAGCTAACCCAACCTAACCTAACCTAACCTAACCTAACCCAACCTAACCCAACCCATCCCAACCTAACCTAACCTAAGCTAACCTAACCTAACCTAACCAAACCTAACCTAACCCAACTTAACCTAACCTAACGTAACCTAACCTAACCTATTCTAACGTAACCTAACCTTACCTGACCTAACCTAACCTAACGTAACCTAACCTAACCTAACATAACCTAACGTAACCTAACCTAACCTAACGTAACCTAACCTAACCTAACCCAACCTAACCCAACCCAACCCAACCCAACAACACCCAACCCAACCTAACCTAACCTAACCTAACCTTACCTAACCTAACCAAATTATCCTTACCTTACCTAACCTAACCTAACGTAACCTAACCTAACCTAACCTAACGTAACCTAACCTAACGTAACCTAACCTAACCTAACCTAACCCAACCTAACCTAACCTAACCTAACCTAACACAACTCCACCCAACCTAACCTAATCTAACCTAACCTAACCTAACCTAACCAAACCTAACCTAACCTAACCTAACCTAACCTAACGACGGTTGCAAGCGCTTTCACATTAAATATCGCAGTTCCCCACTTTTAATGGTGAAAAACACTGCATCTCAGTAATTGACATTGTTTAATGCGGTTTTACGACGGTTCATATCTTAACCTAACCTAACATTCGCAGTTGTATCTAAAAATGCTCTATTACACTGTTTTGTTCACAATTACGATATTTGCATAACCTCACAGTTTTTCACCAACTTATTGCAGTACAGAACGCTGTATCTCGCTAAATGACATTGTTCTTTAAGGTTTCACGATGCTTGCATGCGATTTAACGAGAATATCACGATGTAGCAGTTTCGCACTTGTAACGGTAGAACACGCAGTATTTGGCTTGTTCATGCCGTTTTGTGTACTTTCACAACATTTCACCTAACGCAGTTTAATACTCGCTATAAAACAACACTATCTCGTTAGATGACGTCGTTTTTGGTAGTTTCACGACGCTACCTAGCTTAAACTAACCTAACCTAACCTAACCTTCGCACTTCTATCGTTAGAAAACGTTTTACTCGCCACTTTACAATGTTTTCTACAAGATTACGATGGTTTCATGCGCTTTCACATTAGATATCGTAGTTCCCGACTTGTAATGTTGAAAAACACTACATCTCACTAAGTGACATTGTTTAATGCGGTTTTACGACGGTTGATATGTCAACCTAACCTAACATTCGCACTTGTATCTAAAGACGCTCAATTACACTGTTTCGTTCACAATTACGATATTTGCTTGACCTCACAGTTTCTCACCAACTTATTACAGTACAGAACGCTGTATCTCGCTAAATGACATCGTTCTTTAAGGTTTCACGATACTTGCATGCGCTTTACCGAGAATGTCACAACATAGCACTTTCGCACTTGTAACGGTACAACACGCAGTATTTGGCTTGTTCATGCCGTTTTGTGTGCTTTCACAACATTTTACCTATCGCAGTTTCGTACTCGCAATAAAACAACACTATCTCGTTAGACGACGTCGTTTTTGGTGGTTTCACGACGCTACCTAGCTTAAACTAACATAACCTAACATAACCTTCGCACTTCTATCGTTAGAAAACGTTTTACTCGCTACTTTACATTGCTTTCTACAACATTACGACGGTTTCAAGCGCTTTCACATTAGATATCGCAGTTCCCGACTTGTAATGGTGAAAAACACAGCATCCCACTAAGTGACATTGTTTAACGCGGTTTTAGCGCGGTTCATATCTTAACCTAACATAACCTTACCTAAACCAACCTAACCTAACCTAACCTAACCAAACCTTACCTAACATACCCTAACCTAACCTAACCTAACCTAACCAAACCTAACCTAACCTATCTTAACCTAACCTAACCTAAGCTAAAATAACCTAACGACGTTTGCAAGCGCTTTCACATTAGATATCGCAGTTCCCAACTTGTAAAGGTGAAAAACACTGCATCTCACTAAGTGACATTGTTTATTGCGGTTTTACGACGGTTCATACCTTAACCTAACGTAACCTAACCTAACCCAACCTAACCTAACATAACCTAACCTAACCTAACCTAACCAAACCTAACCTAACCTAACCTAACCTAACCTAACCTAACCTAACCTAACCTAACGACGCTTGCAAGTGCTTTCACATTAGATATCGCAGTTCCCAACTTGTAATGGTGAAAAACACTGCATCTCACTAAGTGACATTGTTTAATGCGGTTTTACGACGGTTCATATCTTAACCTAACCTAACATTCGCACTTGTATTAAAAAACGCTCTATTACACTGTTTCGTTCACAATTAGGATATTTGCATAACCTCACAGTTTTTCACCAACTTATTGCAGTACAGAACGCTGTATCTCGCTAAATGACATCGTTCTTTAAGGTTTCACGATGCTTGCATGCGCTTTAACGAGAATATCACAACATAGCAGTTTCGCACTTGTAACGGTACAACACGCAGTATTTGGCTTGTTCATGCCGTTTTGTGTGCTTTCACAACATTTCACCTATCGCAGTTTCGTACTCGCAATAAAACAACACTATCTCGTTAGATGACGTTGTTTTTGGTAGTTTCACGACGCTACCTAGCTTAAACTAACATAACTCAACCTAACATGACCTTCGCACTTCTATCGTTAGAAAACGTTTTACTCGCTACTTTACATTGCTTTCTACAACATTACGACAGTTTCAAGCACTTTCACACTAGATATCACAGTTCCCAATTTCTAAAGGTGAAAAACACTGCATCTCACTAAGTGACATTGTTTAATGCGGTTTTACGACGGTTCATACCTTAACCTAACCTAACCTAACCTAACCTAACCTAACCTAACCTAACCTAACGACGGTTGCAAGCGCTTTCACATTAAATATCGCAGTTCCCCACTTTTAATGGTGAAAAACACTGCATCTCAGTAATTGACATTGTTTAATGCGGTTTTACGACGGTTCATATCTTAACCTAACCTAACATTCGCACTTGTATCTAAAAACGCTCTATTACACTGTTTTGTTCACAATTACGATATTTGCATAACCTCACAGTTTTTCACCAACTTATTGCAGTACAGAACGCTGTATCTCGCTAAATGACATCGTTCTTTAAGGTTTCACGATGCTTGCATGCGCTTTAACGAGAATATTACAATATAGCAGTTTCGCACTTGTAACGGTAGAACACGCAGTATTTGGCTTGTTCATGCCGTTTTGTGTGCATTCACAACATTTCACCTATCGCAGTTTAATACTCGCTATAAAACAACACTATCTCGTTAGATGACGTCGTTTTTGGTAGTTTCACGACGCTACCTAGCTTAAACTAACCTAACCTAACCTAACCTTCGCACTTCTATCGTTAGAAAACGTTTTACTCGCCACTTTACAATGTTTTTTACAAGATTACGACGGTTTCATGCGCTTTCACATTAGATATCGTAGTTCCCGACTTGTAATGTTGAAAAACACTACATCTCACTAAGTGACATTGTTTAATGCGGTTTTACGACGGTTGATATGTCAACCTAACCTAACATTCGCACTTGTATCTAAAGACGCTCAATTACACTGTTTCGTTCACAATTACGATATTTGCTTGACCTCACAGTTTCTCACCAACTTATTACAGTACAGAACGCTGTATCTCGCTAAATGACATCGTTCTTTAAGGTTTCACGATACTTGCATGCGCTTTACCGAGAATGTCACAACATATCACTTTCGCACTTGTAACGGTACAACACGCAGTATTTGGCTTGTTCATGCCGTTTTGTGTGCTTTCACAACATTTTGCCTATCGCAGTTTCGTACTCGCAATAAAACAACACTATCTCGTTAGATGACGTCGTTTTTGGTGGTTTCACGACGCTACCTAGCTTAAACTAACATAACTCAACCTAACATAACCTTCGCACTTCTATCGTTAGAAAACGTTTTATTCGCTACTTTACAATGTTTTCTACAAGATTACGACGGTTTCATGCGCTTTCACATTAGATATCGCAGTTCCCGACTTGTAATGGTGAAAAACACAGCATCTCACTAAGTGACATTGTTTAACGCGGTTTTAGCGCGGTTCATATCTTAACCTAACCTAACCTTACCCAAACCAACCTAACCTAACCTAACCTAACCAAACCTTACCTAACATACCCTAACCTAACCTAACCTAACCTAACCAAACCTAACCTAACCTAACCTAACGTAACCTAACGTAACCTAACCTAACCTAACCTAACCTAACCTAACGACGTTTGCAAGTGCTTTCACATTAGATATCGCAGTTCCCGACTTGTAATGGTGAAAAACACTGCATCTCACTAAGTGACATTGATTAATGTGGTTTTACGACGTTTCATATCTTAACCTAACCTAACATTCGCACTTGTATTAAAAAACGCTCTATTACACTGTTTCGTTCACAATTAGGATATTTGCATAACCTCACAGTTTTTCACCAACTTATTACAGTACAGAACGCTGTATCTCGCTAAATGACATCGTTCTTTAAGGTTTCACGATACTTGCATGCGCTTTACCGAGAATGTCACAACATAGCACTTTCGCACTTGTAACGGTACAACACGCAGTATTTGGCTTGTTCATGCCGTTTTGTGTGCTTTCACAACATTTTACCTATCGCAGTTTCGTACTCGCAATAAAACAACACTATCTCGTTAGACGACGTCGTTTTTGGTGGTTTCACGACGCTACCTAGCTTAAACTAACATAACCTAACATAACCTTCGCACTTCTATCGTTAGAAAACGTTTTACTCGCTACTTTACATTGCTTTCTACAACATTACGACGGTTTCAAGCGCTTTCACATTAGATATCGCAGTTCCCAACTTGTAAAAGTGAAAAACACTGCATCTCACTAAGTGACATTGTCTATTGCGGTTTTACGACGGTTCATACCTTAACCTAACGTAACCTAACCTAACCTAACCCAACCTAACCTAACATAACCTAACCTAACCTAACCTAACCTAACCTAACCCAACCTAACCTAACATAACCTAACCTAACCTAACCTAACCTAACCAAACCTAACCTAACCTAACCTAACCTAACCTAACCTAACCTAACCTAACCTAACGACGCTTGCAAGTGCTTTCACATTAGATATCGCAGTTCCCAACTTGTAATGGTGAAAAACACTGCATCTCACTAAGTGACATTGTTTAATGCGGTTTTACGACGGTTCATATCTTAACCTAACCTAACATTCGGACTTGTATTAAAAAACGCTCTATTACACTGTTTGGTTCACAATTAGGATATTTGCATAACCTCACAGTTTTTCACCAACTTATTGCAGTACAGAACGCTGTATCTCGCTAAATGACATCGTTCTTTAAGGTTTCACGATGCTTGCATGCGCTTTAACGAGAATATCACAACATAGCAGTTTCGCACTTGTAACGGTACAACACGCAGTATTTGGCTTGTTCATGCCGTTTTGTGTGCTTTCACAACATTTCACCTATCGCAGTTTCGTACTCGCAATAAAACAACACTATCTCGTTAGATGACGTTGTTTTTGGTAGTTTCACGACGCTACCTAGCTTAAACTAACATAACTCAACCTAACATGACCTTCGCACTTCTATCGTTAGAAAACGTTTTACTCGCTACTTTACATTGCTTTCTACAACATTACGACAGTTTCAAGCACTTTCACACTAGATATCACAGTTCCCAATTTCTAAAGGTGAAAAACACTGCATCTCACTAAGTGACATTGTTTAATGCGGTTTTACGACGGTTCATACCTTAACCTAACCTAACCTAACCTAACCTAACCTAACCTAACCTAACCTAACGACGGTTGCAAGCGCTTTCACATTAAATATCGCAGTTCCCCACTTTTAATGGTGAAAAACACTGCATCTCAGTAATTGACATTGTTTAATGCGGTTTTACGACGGTTCATATCTTAACCTAACCTAACATTCGCACTTGTATCTAAAAACGCTCTATTACACTGTTTTGTTCACAATTACGATATTTGCATAACCTCACAGTTTTTCACCAACTTATTGCAGTACAGAACGCTGTATCTCGCTAAATGACATCGTTCTTTAAGGTTTCACGATGCTTGCATGCGCTTTAACGAGAATATTACAATATAGCAGTTTCGCACTTGTAACGGTAGAACACGCAGTATTTGGCTTGTTCATGCCGTTTTGTGTGCATTCACAACATTTCACCTATCGCAGTTTAATACTCGCTATAAAACAACACTATCTCGTTAGATGACGTCGTTTTTGGTAGTTTCACGACGCTACCTAGCTTAAACTAACCTAACCTAACCTAACCTTCGCACTTCTATCGTTAGAAAACGTTTTACTCGCCACTTTACAATGTTTTTTACAAGATTACGACGGTTTCATGCGCTTTCACATTAGATATCGTAGTTCCCGACTTGTAATGTTGAAAAACACTACATCTCACTAAGTGACATTGTTTAATGCGGTTTTACGACGGTTGATATGTCAACCTAACCTAACATTCGCACTTGTATCTAAAGACGCTCAATTACACTGTTTCGTTCACAATTACGATATTTGCTTGACCCCACAGTTTCTCACCAACTTATTACAGTACAGAACGCTGTATCTCGCTAAATGACATCGTTCTTTAAGGTTTCACGATACTTGCATGCGCTTTACCGAGAATGTCACAACATAGCACTTTCGCACTTGTAACGGTACAACACGCAGTATTTGGCTTGTTCATGCCGTTTTGTGTGCTTTCACAACATTTTGCCTATCGCAGTTTCGTACTCGCAATAAAACAACACTATCTTGTTAGATGACGTCGTTTTTGGTGGTTTCACGACGCTACCTAGCTTAAACTAACATAACTCAACCTAACATAACCTTCGCACTTCTATCGTTAGAAAACGTTTTACTCGCTACTTTACATTGCTTTCTACAACATTACGACGGTTTCAAGCGCTTTCACATTAGATATCGCAGTTCCCAACTTGTAAAGGTGAAAAACACTGCATCTCACTAAGTGACATTGTTTATTGCAGTTTTACGACGGTTCATACCTTAACCTAACGTAACCTAACCTAACCTAACCCAACCTAACCTAACCTAACATAACCTAACCTAACCTAACCTAACCAAACCTAACCTAACGTAACCTAACCTAACCTAACCTAACCTAACGACGTTTGCAAGTGCTTTCACATTAGATATCGCAGTTCCCAACTTGTAATGGTGAAAAACACTGCATCTCACTAAGTGACATTGTTTAATGCGGTTTTACGACGGTTCATATCTTAACCTAACCTAACATTCGTACTTGTATTGAAAAACGCTCTATTACACTGTTTCGTTCACAATTACGATATTTGCATAACCTCACAGTTTTTCACCAACTTATTGCAGTACAGAACGCTGTATCTCGCTAAATGACATCGTTCTTTAAGGTTTCACGATGCTTGCATGCGCTTTAACGAGAATATCACAATATAGCAGTTTCGCACTTGTAACGGTAGAACACGCAGTATTTGGCTTGTTCATGCCGTTTTGTGTGCATTCACAACATTTTACCTATCGCAGTTTAATACTCGCAATAAAACAACACTATCTCGTTAGATGACGTCGTTTTTGGTAGTTTCACGACGCTACCTAGCTTAAACTAACCTAACCTAACCTAACCTTCGCACTTCTATCGTTAGAAAACGTTTTACTCGCAACTTTACAATGTTTTCTACAAGATTACGACGGTTTCATGCGCTTTCACATTAGATATCGTAGTTCCCGACTTGTAATGTTGAAAAACACTACATCTCACTAAGTGACATTGTATAATGCGGTTTTACGACGGTTCATATGTCAACCTAACCTAACATTCGCACTTGTATCTAAAGACGCTCAATTACACTGTTTCGTTCACAATTACGATATTTGCTTGACCTCACAGTTTCTCACCAACTTATTACAGTACAGAACGCTGTATCTCGCTAAATGACATCGTTCTTTAAGGTTTCACGATACTTGCATGCGCTTTACCGAGAATGTCACAACATAGCAGTTTCGCACTTGTAACGGTACAACACGCAGTATTTGGCTTGTTCATGCCGTTTTGAGTGCTTTCACAACATTTTACCTGTCGCAGTTTCGTACTCGCATTAAAACAACACTATCTCGTTAGATGACGTCGTTTTTGGTGGTTTCACGACGCTACCTAGCTTAAACTAACATAACTCAACCTAACATAACATTCGCACTTCTATCGTTAGAAAACGTTTTACTCGCTACTTTACATTGCTTTTTACAACATTACGACGGTTTCAAGCGCTTTCACATTAGATATCGCAGTTCCCAACTTGTAAAGTTGAAAAACACTACATCTCACTAAGTGACATTGTTTATTGCAGTTTTACGACGGTTCATACCTTAACCTAACGTAACCTAACCTAACCTAACCTAACCTAACCTAACCTAACCAAACCTAACCTAACCTAACCTAACGTAACCTAACCTAACCTAACCTAACGACGTTTGCAAGCGCTTTCACATTAGATATCGCAGTCCCCGACTTGTAATGGTGAAAAACACTGCATCTCACTAAGTGACATTGATTAATGCGGTTTTACGACGGTTCATATCTTAACCTAACCTAACATTCGCACTTGTATTAAAAAACGCTCTATTACACTGTTTCGTTCACAATTAGGATATTTGCATAACCTCACAGTTTTTCACCAACTTATTGCAGTACTGTATCTCGCTAAATGACATTGTTCTTTAAGGTTTCACGATGCTTGCATGCGCTTTAACGAGAATATCACAATATAGCAGTTTCGCACTTGTAACGGTAGAACACGCAGTATTTGGCTTGTTAATGCCGTTTTGTGTGCTTTCACAACATTTCACCTATCGCAGTTTAATACTCGCTATAAAACAACACTATCTCGTTAGATGACGTCGTTTTTGGTAGTTTCACGACGCTACCTAGCTTAAACTAACCTAACCTAACCTAACCTTCGCACTTCTATCGTTAGAAAACGTTTTACTCGCCACTTTACAATGTTTTCTACAAGATTACGACGGTTTCATGCGCTTTCACATTAGATATCGTAGTTCCCGACTTGTAATGTTGAAAAACACTACATCTCACTAAGTGACATTGTTTAATGCGGTTTTACGACGGTTGATATGTCAACCTAACCTAACATTCGCACTTGTATCTAAAGACGCTCAATTACACTGTTTCGTTCACAATTACGATATTTGCTTGACCTCACAGTTTCTCACCAACTTATTACAGTACAGAACGCTGTATCTCGCTAAATGACATCGTTCTTTAAGGTTTCACGATACTTGCATGCGCTTTACCGAGAATGTCACAACATAGCAGTTTCGCACTTGTAACGGTACAACACGCAGTATTTGGCTTGTTCATGCCGTTTTGTGTGCTTTCACAACATTTTACCTATCGCAGTTTCGTACTCGCAATAAAACAACACTATCTCGTTAGATGACGTCGTTTTTGGTGGTTTCACGACGCTACCTAGCTTAAACTAACATAACTCAACCTAACATAACCTTCGCACTTCTATCGTTAGAAAACGTTTTACTCGCTACTTTACATTGCTTTCTACAACATTACGACGGTTTCAAGCGCTTTCACATTAGATATCGCAGTTCCCAACTTGTAAAGGTGAAAAACACTGCATCTCACTAAGTGACATTGTTTATTGCGGTTTTACGACGGTTCATACCTTAACCTAACGTAACCTAACCTAACCTAACCTAACCTAACCTAACCAAACCTAACCTAACCTAACGTAACCTAACCTAACCTAACCTAACCTAACCTAACCTAACGACGTTTGCAAGCGCTTTCACATTAGATATCGCAGTTCCCGACTTGTAATGGTGAAAAACACTGCATCTCACTAAGTGACATTGATTAATGCGGTTTTACGACGGTTCATATCTTAACCTAACCTAACATTCGCACTTGTATTAAAAAACGCTCTATTACACTGTTTCGTTCACAATTACGATATTTGCATAACCTCACAGTTTTTCACCAATTTATTGCAGTACAGAACGCTGTATCTCGCTAAATGACAATGTTCTTTAAGGTTTCACGATGCTTGCATGCGCTTTAACGAGAATATTACAATATAGCAGTTTCGCACTTGTAACGGTAGAACACGCAGTATTTGGCTTGTTCATGCCGTTTTGTGTGCATTCACAACATTTCACCTATCGCAGTTTAATACTCGCAATAAAACAACACTATCTCGTTAGATGACGTCGTTTTTGGTAGTTTCACGACGCTACCTAGCTTAAACTAACCTAACCTAACCTAACCTTCGCACTTCTATCGTTAGAAAACGTTTTACTCGCAATTTTACAATGCTTTCTACACGATTACGACGGTTTCATGCGCTTTCAGATTAGATATCGTAGTTCCCGACTTGTAATGTTGAAAAACACTACATCTCACTAAGTGACATTGTTTAATGCGGTTTTACGACGGTTGATATCTCAACCTAACCTAACATTCGCACTTGTATCTAAATACGCTCAATTACACTGTTTCGTTCACAATTACGATATTTGCTTGACCTCACAGTTTCTCACCAACTTATTACAGTACAGAACGCTGTATCTCGCTAGATGACATCGTTCTTTAAGGTTTCACGATACTTGCATGCGCTTTAACGAGAATATCACAATAAAGCAGTTTCGCACTTGTAACGGCACAAGACGCAGTATCTGGCTAGTTCATGCCATTTTGTGTGCTTTCCCAATATTTCACCTATCGCAGTTTCGTACTCGCAATAAGACAACACTATCTCGTTAGATGACATCGTTTTTGGTGGTTTCACGACGCTACCTAGCTCAAACTAACCGAACCTTCGCACTTCTATCGTTAGAAAACGTTATATTCGCTACTTTACAATGTTTTCTACAAGATTACGACGGTTTCATGCGCTTTCACATTAGATATCGCAGTTCCCGACTTGTAATGGTGGAAAACACAGCATCTCACTAAGTGACATTGTTTAAGGCGGTTTTAGCGCGGTTCATATCTTAACCTAACCTAACCTTACCTAACCCAACCTAACCTAACCTAACCCGACCAAACCTTACCTAACATACCCTAACCTAACCTAACCTAACCTAACCTAACCTAACCTAACCTAACCTAACCTAACGACGTTTGCAAGCGCTTTCACAATAGATATCGCAGTTCCCGACTTGTAATGGTGAAAAACACTGCATCTCACTAAGTGACATTGATTAATGCGGTTTTACGACGGTTCATATCTTAACCTAACCTAACATTCGCACTTGTATTAAAAAACGCTCTATTACACTGTTTCGTTCACAATTACGATATTTGCATAACCTCACAGTTTTTCACCAACTTATTGCAGTACAGAACGCTGTATCTCGCTAAATGACAATGTTCTTTAAGGTTTCACGATGCTTACATGCGCTTTAACGAGAATATTACAATATAGCAGTTTCGCACTTGTAACGGTAGAACACGCAGTATTTGGCTTGTTCATGCCGTTTTGTGTGCATTCACAACATTTCACCTATCGCAGTTTAATACTCGCAATAAAACAACACTATCTCGTTAGATGACGTCGTTTTTGGTAGTTTCACGACGCTACCTAGCTTAAACTAACCTAACCTAACCTAACCTTCGCACTTCTATCGTTAGAAAACGTTTTACTCGCAATTTTACAATGTTTTCTACACGATTACGACGGTTTCATGCGCTTTCACATTAGATATCGTAGTTCCCGACTTGTAATGTTGAAAAACACTACATCTCACTAAGTGACATTGTTTAATGCGGTTTTACGACGGTTGATATCTCAACCTAACCTAACATTCGCACTTGTATCTAAATACGCTCAATTACACTGTCTCGTTCAAAATTACGATATTTGCTTGACCTCACAGTTTCTCACCAACTTATTACAGTACAGAACGCTGTATCTCGCTAGATGACATCGTTCTTTAAGGTTTCACGATACTTGCATGCGCTTTAACGAGAATATCACAATAAAGCAGTTTCGCACTTGTAACGGCACAAGACGCAGTATCTGGCTAGTTCATGCCATTTTGTGTGCTTTCCCAATATTTCACCTATCGCAGTTTCGTACTCGCAATAAAACAACACTATCTCGTTAGATGACATCGTTTTTGGTGGTTTCACGACGCTACCTAGCTCAAACTAACCGAACCTTCGCACTTCTATCGTTAGAAAACGTTTTATTCGCTACTTTACAATGTTTTCTACAAGATTACGACGGTTTCATGCGCTTTCACATTAGATATCGCAGTTCCCGACTTGTAATGGTGGAAAACACAGCATCTCACTAAGTGACATTGTTTAATGCGGTTTTAGCGCGGTTCATATCTTAACCTAACCTAACCTTACCTAACCCAACCTAACCTAACCTAACCCGACCAAACCTTACCTAACATACCCTAACCTAACCTAACCTAACCTAACCTAACCAAACCTAACCTAACCTAACCTAACCTAACCTAACCTAACCTAACCTAACGACGTTTGCAAGCGCTTTCACATTAGATATCGCAGTTCCCGACTTGTAATGGTGAAAACACTGCATCTCACTAAGTGACATTGTTTATTGCGGTTTTACGACTGTTCATACCTTAACCTAACCTAACCTAACCTAACCTAACCTAACCTTACCTTACCTAACCTAACCTAACCTAACCCAACCCAACTTAACCTAACCTAACCTAACCTAAACTAACCTAACCCAACCTAACCTAACCTAACCTAACCTAACCCAACCTAACCCAACCCATCCCAACCTAACCTAACCTAAGCTAACCTAACCTAACCTAACCAAACCTAACCTAACCTAACTTAACCTAACCTAACGTAACCTAACCTAACCTATTCTAACGTAACCTAACCTTACCTGACCTAACCTAACCTGACGTAACCTAACCTAACCTAACATAACCTAACGTAACCTAACCTAACCTAACGTAACCTAACCTAACCTAACCCAACCCAACAACACCCAACCCAACCTAACCTAACCTAACCTAACCTTACCTAACCTAACCAAATTATCCTTACCTTACCTAACCTAACCTAACGTAACCTAACCTAACCTAACCTAACGTAACCTAACCTAACGTAACCTAACCTAACCTAACCTAACCTAACCCAACCTAACCTAACCTAACCTAACCTAACACAACTCCACCCAACCTAACCTAATCTAACCTAACCTAACCTAACCTAACCTAACCAAACCTAACCTAACCTAACCTAACCTAACCTAACCTAACCTAACGACGGTTGCAAGCGCTTTCACATTAAATATCGCAGTTCCCACTTTTAATGGTGAAAAACACTGCATCTCAGTAATTGACATTGTTTAATGCGGTTTTACGACGGTTCATATCTTAACCTAACCTAACATTCGCAGTTGTATCTAAAAACGCTCTATTACACTGTTTTGTTCACAATTACGATATTTGCATAACCTCACAGTTTTTCACCAACTTATTGCAGTACAGAACGCTGTATCTCGCTAAATGACATTGTTCTTTAAGGTTTCACGATGCTTGCATGCGATTTAACGAGAATATCACAATATAGCAGTTTCGCACTTGTAACGGTAGAACACGCAGTATTTGGCTTGTTCATGCCGTTTTGTGTGCTTTCACAACATTTCACCTATCGCAGTTTCATACTCGCTATAAAACAACACTATCTCGTTAGATGACGTCGTTTTTGGTAGTTTCACGACGCTACCTAGCTTAAACTAACCTAACCTAACCTAACCTTCGCACTTCTATCGTTAGAAAACGTTTTACTCGCCACTTTACAATGTTTTCTACAAGATTACGACGGTTTCATGCGCTTTCACATTAGATATCGTAGTTCCCGACTTGTAATGTTGAAAAACACTACATCTCACTAAGTGACATTGTTTAATGCGGTTTTACGACGGTTGATATGTCAACCTAACCTAACATTCGCACTTGTATCTAAAGACGCTCAATTACACTGTTTCGTTCACAATTACGATATTTGCTTGACCTCACAGTTTCTCACCAACTTATTACAGTACAGAACGCTGTATCTCGCTAAATGACATCGTTCTTTAAGGTTTCACGATACTTGCATGCGCTTTACCGAGAATGTCACAACATAGCAGTTTCGCACTTGTAACGGTACAACACGCAGTATTTGGCTTGTTCATGCCGTTTTGTGTGCTTTCACAACATTTTACCTATCGCAGTTTCGTACTCGCAATAAAACAACACTATCTCGTTAGATGACGTCGTTTTTGGTGGTTTCACGACGCTACCTAGCTTAAACTAACATAACTCAATCTAACATAACCTTCGCACTTCTATCGTTAGAAAACGTTTTACTCGCTACTTTACATTGCTTTCTACAACATTACGACGGTTTCAAGCGCTTTCACATTAGATATCGCAGTTCCCAACTTGTAAAGGTGAAAAACACTGCATCTCACTAAGTGACATTGTTTATTGCGGTTTTACGACGGTTCATACCTTAACCTAACGTAACCTAACCTAACCTAACCTAACCTAACCTAACCAAACCTAACCTAACCTAACGTAACCTAACCTAACCTAACCTAACCTAACCTAACGACGTTTGCAAGCGCTTTCACATTAGATATCGCAGTTCCCGACTTGTAATGGTGAAAAACACTGCATCTCACTAAGTGACATTGATTAATGCGGTTTTACGACGGTTCATATCTTAACCTAACCTAACATTCGCACTTGTATTAAAAAACGCTCTATTACACTGTTTCGTTCACAATTACGATATTTGCATAACCTCACAGTTTTTCACCAACTTATTGCAGTACAGAACGCTGTATCTCGCTAAATGACAATGTTCTTTAAGGTTTCACGATGCTTGCATGCGCTTTAACGAGAATATTACAATATAGCAGTTTCGCACTTGTAACGGTAGAACACGCAGTATTTGGCTTGTTCATGCCGTTTTGTGTGCATTCACAACATTTCACCTATCGCAGTTTAATACTCGCAATAAAACAACACTATCTCGTTAGATGACGTCGTTTTTGGTAGTTTCACGACGCTACCTAGCTTAAACTAACCTAACCTAACCTAACCTTCGCACTTCTATCGTTAGAAAACGTTTTACTCGCAATTTTACAATGCTTTCTACACGATTACGACGGTTTCATGCGCTTTCAGATTAGATATCGTAGTTCCCGACTTGTAATGTTAAAAAACACTACATCTCACTAAGTGACATTGTTTAATGCGGTTTTACGACGGTTGATATCTCAACCTAACCTAACATTCGCACTTGTATCTAAATACGCTCAATTACACTGTTTCGTTCACAATTACGATATTTGCTTGACCTCACAGTTTCTCACCAACTTATTACAGTACAGAACGCTGTATCTCGCTAGATGACATCGTTCTTTAAGGTTTCACGATACTTGCATGCGCTTTAACGAGAATATCACAATAAAGCAGTTTCGCACTTGTAACGGCACAAGACGCAGTATCTGGCTAGTTCATGCCATTTTGTGTGCTTTCCCAATATTTCACCTATCGCAGTTTCGTACTCGCAATAAAACAACACTATCTCGTTAGATGACATCGTTTTTGGTGGTTTCACGACGCTACCTAGCTCAAACTAACCGAACCTTCGCACTTCTATCGTTAGAAAACGTTATATTCGCTACTTTACAATGTTTTCTACAAGATTACGACGGTTTCATGCGCTTTCACATTAGATATCGCAGTTCCCGACTTGTAATGGTGGAAAACACAGCATCTCACTAAGTGACATTGTTTAAGGCGGTTTTAGCGCGGTTCATATCTTAACCTAACCTAACCTTACCTAACCCAACCTAACCTAACCTAACCCGACCAAACCTTACCTAACATACCCTAACCTAACCTAACCTAACCTAACCTAACCTAACCTAACCTAACCTAACGACGTTTGCAAGCGCTTTCACAATAGATATCGCAGTTCCCGACTTGTAATGGTGAAAAACACTGCATCTCACTAAGTGACATTGATTAATGCGGTTTTACGACGGTTCATATCTTAACCTAACCTAACATTCGCACTTGTATTAAAAAACGCTCTATTACACTGTTTCGTTCACAATTACGATATTTGCATAACCTCACAGTTTTTCACCAACTTATTGCAGTACAGAACGCTGTATCTCGCTAAATGACAATGTTCTTTAAGGTTTCACGATGCTTGCATGCGCTTTAACGAGAATATTACAATATAGCAGTTTCGCACTTGTAACGGTAGAACACGCAGTATTTGGCTTGTTCATGCCGTTTTGTGTGCATTCACAACATTTCACCTATCGCAGTTTAATACTCGCAATAAAACAACACTATCTCGTTAGATGACGTCGTTTTTGGTAGTTTCACGACGCTACCTAGCTTAAACTAACCTAACCTAACCTAACCTTCGCACTTCTATCGTTAGAAAACGTTTTACTCGCAATTTTACAATGTTTTCTACACGATTACGACGGTTTCATGCGCTTTCACATTAGATATCGTAGTTCCCGACTTGTAATGTTGAAAAACACTACATCTCACTAAGTGACATTGTTTAATGCGGTTTTACGACGGTTGATATCTCAACCTAACCTAACATTCGCACTTGTATCTAAATACGCTCAATTACACTGTCTCGTTCAAAATTACGATATTTGCTTGACCTCACAGTTTCTCACCAACTTATTACAGTACAGAACGCTGTATCTCGCTAGATGACATCGTTCTTTAAGGTTTCACGATACTTGCATGCGCTTTAACGAGAATATCACAATAAAGCAGTTTCGCACTTGTAACGGCACAAGACGCAGTATCTGGCTAGTTCATGCCATTTTGTGTGCTTTCCCAATATTTCACCTATCGCAGTTTCGTACTCGCAATAAAACAACACTATCTCGTTAGATGACATCGTTTTTGGTGGTTTCACGACGCTACCTAGCTCAAACTAACCGAACCTTCGCACTTCTATCGTTAGAAAACGTTTTATTCGCTACTTTACAATGTTTTCTACAAGATTACGACGGTTTCATGCGCTTTCACATTAGATATCGCAGTTCCCGACTTGTAATGGTGGAAAACACAGCATCTCACTAAGTGACATTGTTTAATGCGGTTTTAGCGCGGTTCATATCTTAACCTAACCTAACCTTACCTAACCCAACCTAACCTAACCTAACCCGACCAAACCTTACCTAACATACCCTAACCTAACCTAACCTAACCTAACCTAACCAAACCTAACCTAACCTAACCTAACCTAACCTAACCTAACCTAACGACGTTTGCAAGCGCTTTCACATTAGATATCGCAGTTCCCGACTTGTAATGGTGAAAACACTGCATCTCACTAAGTGACATTGTTTATTGCGGTTTTACGACTGTTCATACCTTAACCTAACCTAACCTAACCTAACCTAACCTAACCTTACCTTACCTAACCTAACCTAACCTAACCCAACCCAACTTAACCTAACCTAACCTAACCTAAACTAACCTAACCCAACCTAACCTAACCTAACCTAACCTAACCCAACCTAACCCAACCCATCCCAACCTAACCTAACCTAAGCTAACCTAACCTAACCTAACCAAACCTAACCTAACCTAACTTAACCTAACCTAACGTAACCTAACCTAACCTATTCTAACGTAACCTAACCTTACCTGACCTAACCTAACCTAACGTAACCTAACCTAACCTAACATAACCTAACGTAACCTAACCTAACCTAACGTAACCTAACCTAACCTAACCCAACCCAACAACACCCAACCCAACCTAACCTAACCTAACCTAACCTTACCTAACCTAACCAAATTATCCTTACCTTACCTAACCTAACCTAACGTAACCTAACCTAACCTAACCTAACGTAACCTAACCTAACGTAACCTAACCTAACCTAACCTAACCTAACCCAACCTAACCTAACCTAACCTAACCTAACACAACTCCACCCAACCTAACCTAATCTAACCTAACCTAACCTAACCTAACCTAACCAAACCTAACCTAACCTAACCTAACCTAACCTAACGACGGTTGCAAGCGCTTTCACATTAAATATCGCAGTTCCCACTTTTAATGGTGAAAAACACTGCATCTCAGTAATTGACATTGTTTAATGCGGTTTTACGACGGTTCATATCTTAACCTAACCTAACATTCGCAGTTGTATCTAAAAACGCTCTATTACACTGTTTTGTTCACAATTACGATATTTGCATAACCTCACAGTTTTTCACCAACTTATTGCAGTACAGAACGCTGTATCTCGCTAAATGACATTGTTCTTTAAGGTTTCACGATGCTTGCATGCGATTTAACGAGAATATCACAATATAGCAGTTTCGCACTTGTAACGGTAGAACACGCAGTATTTGGCTTGTTCATGCCGTTTTGTGTGCTTTCACAACATTTCACCTATCGCAGTTTAATACTCGCTATAAAACAACACTATCTCGTTAGATGACGTCGTTTTTGGTAGTTTCACGACGCTACCTAGCTTAAACTAACCTAACCTAACCTAACCTTCGCACTTCTATCGTTAGAAAACGTTTTACTCGCCACTTTACAATGTTTTTTACAAGATTACGACGGTTTCATGCGCTTTCACATTAGATATCGTAGTTCCCGACTTGTAATGTTGAAAAACACTACATCTCACTAAGTGACATTGTTTAATGCGGTTTTACGACGGTTGATATGTCAACCTAACCTAACATTCGCACTTGTATCTAAAGACGCTCAATTACACTGTTTCGTTCACAATTACGATATTTGCTTGACCTCACAGTTTCTCACCAACTTATTACAGTACAGAACGCTGTATCTCGCTAAATGACATCGTTCTTTAAGGTTTCACGATACTTGCATGCGCTTTACCGAGAATGTCACAACATAGCACTTTCGCACTTGTAACGGTACAACACGCAGTATTTGGCTTGTTCATGCCGTTTTGTGTGCTTTCACAACATTTTGCCTATCGCAGTTTCGTACTCGCAATAAAACAACACTATCTTGTTAGATGACGTCGTTTTTGGTGGTTTCACGACGCTACCTAGCTTAAACTAACATAACTCAACCTAACATAACCTTCGCACTTCTATCGTTAGAAAACGTTTTACTCGCTACTTTACATTGCTTTCTACAACATTACGACGGTTTCAAGCGCTTTCACATTAGATATCGCAGTTCCCAACTTGTAAAGGTGAAAAACACTGCATCTCACTAAGTGACATTGTTTATTGCAGTTTTACGACGGTTCATACCTTAACCTAACGTAACCTAACCTAACCTAACCCAACCTAACCTAACCTAACATAACCTAACCTAACCTAACCTAACCAAACCTAACCTAACGTAACCTAACCTAACCTAACCTAACCTAACGACGTTTGCAAGTGCTTTCACATTAGATATCGCAGTTCCCAACTTGTAATGGTGAAAAACACTGCATCTCACTAAGTGACATTGTTTAATGCGGTTTTACGACGGTTCATATCTTAACCTAACCTAACATTCGTACTTGTATTGAAAAACGCTCTATTACACTGTTTCGTTCACAATTACGATATTTGCATAACCTCACAGTTTTTCACCAACTTATTGCAGTACAGAACGCTGTATCTCGCTAAATGACATCGTTCTTTAAGGTTTCACGATGCTTGCATGCGCTTTAACGAGAATATCACAATATAGCAGTTTCGCACTTGTAACGGTAGAACACGCAGTATTTGGCTTGTTCATGCCGTTTTGTGTGCATTCACAACATTTTACCTATCGCAGTTTAATACTCGCAATAAAACAACACTATCTCGTTAGATGACGTCGTTTTTGGTAGTTTCACGACGCTACCTAGCTTAAACTAACCTAACCTAACCTAACCTTCGCACTTCTATCGTTAGAAAACGTTTTACTCGCAACTTTACAATGTTTTCTACAAGATTACGACGGTTTCATGCGCTTTCACATTAGATATCGTAGTTCCCGACTTGTAATGTTGAAAAACACTACATCTCACTAAGTGACATTGTTTAATGCGGTTTTACGACGGTTGATATGTCAACCTAACCTAACATTCGCACTTGTATCTAAAGACGCTCAATTACACTGTTTCGTTCACAATTACGATATTTGCTTGACCTCACAGTTTCTCACCAACTTATTACAGTACAGAACGCTGTATCTCGCTAAATGACATCGTTCTTTAAGGTTTCACGATACTTGCATGCGCTTTACCGAGAATGTCACAACATAGCAGTTTCGCACTTGTAACGGTACAACACGCAGTATTTGGCTTGTTCATGCCGTTTTGTGTGCTTTCACAACATTTTACCTATCGCAGTTTCGTACTCGCAATAAAACAACACTATCTCGTTAGATGACGTCGTTTTTGGTGGTTTCACGACGCTACCTAGCTTAAACTAACATAACTCAATCTAACATAACCTTCGCACTTCTATCGTTAGAAAACGTTTTACTCGCTACTTTACATTGCTTTCTACAACATTACGACGGTTTCAAGCGCTTTCACATTAGATATCGCAGTTCCCAACTTGTAAAGGTGAAAAACACTGCATCTCACTAAGTGACATTGTTTATTGCGGTTTTACGACGGTTCATACCTTAACCTAACGTAACCTAACCTAACCTAACCTAACCTAACCTAACCAAACCTAACCTAACCTAACGTAACCTAACCTAACCTAACCTAACCTAACCTAACCTAACGACGTTTGCAAGCGCTTTCACATTAGATATCGCAGTTCCCGACTTGTAATGGTGAAAAACACTGCATCTCACTAAGTGACATTGATTAATGCGGTTTTACGACGGTTCATATCTTAACCTAACCTAACATTCGCACTTGTATTAAAAAACGCTCTATTACACTGTTTCGTTCACAATTACGATATTTGCATAACCTCACAGTTTTTCACCAACTTATTGCAGTACAGAACGCTGTATCTCGCTAAATGACAATGTTCTTTAAGGTTTCACGATGCTTGCATGCGCTTTAACGAGAATATTACAATATAGCAGTTTCGCACTTGTAACGGTAGAACACGCAGTATTTGGCTTGTTCATGCCGTTTTGTGTGCATTCACAACATTTCACCTATCGCAGTTTAATACTCGCAATAAAACAACACTATCTCGTTAGATGACGTCGTTTTTGGTAGTTTCACGACGCTACCTAGCTTAAACTAACCTAACCTAACCTAACCTTCGCACTTCTATCGTTAGAAAACGTTTTACTCGCAATTTTACAATGCTTTCTACACGATTACGACGGTTTCATGCGCTTTCAGATTAGATATCGTAGTTCCCGACTTGTAATGTTAAAAAACACTACATCTCACTAAGTGACATTGTTTAATGCGGTTTTACGACGGTTGATATCTCAACCTAACCTAACATTCGCACTTGTATCTAAATACGCTCAATTACACTGTTTCGTTCACAATTACGATATTTGCTTGACCTCACAGTTTCTCACCAACTTATTACAGTACAGAACGCTGTATCTCGCTAGATGACATCGTTCTTTAAGGTTTCACGATACTTGCATGCGCTTTAACGAGAATATCACAATAAAGCAGTTTCGCACTTGTAACGGCACAAGACGCAGTATCTGGCTAGTTCATGCCATTTTGTGTGCTTTCCCAATATTTCACCTATCGCAGTTTCGTACTCGCAATAAAACAACACTATCTCGTTAGATGACATCGTTTTTGGTGGTTTCACGACGCTACCTAGCTCAAACTAACCGAACCTTCGCACTTCTATCGTTAGAAAACGTTATATTCGCTACTTTACAATGTTTTCTACAAGATTACGACGGTTTCATGCGCTTTCACATTAGATATCGCAGTTCCCGACTTGTAATGGTGGAAAACACAGCATCTCACTAAGTGACATTGTTTAAGGCGGTTTTAGCGCGGTTCATATCTTAACCTAACCTAACCTTACCTAACCCAACCTAACCTAACCTAACCCGACCAAACCTTACCTAACATACCCTAACCTAACCTAACCTAACCTAACCTAACCTAACCAAACCTAACCTAACGACGTTTGCAAGCGCTTTCACAATAGATATCGCAGTTCCCGACTTGTAATGGTGAAAAACACTGCATCTCACTAAGTGACATTGATTAATGCGGTTTTACGACGGTTCATATCTTAACCTAACCTAACATTCGCACTTGTATTAAAAAACGCTCTATTACACTGTTTCGTTCACAATTACGATATTTGCATAACCTCACAGTTTTTCACCAACTTATTGCAGTACAGAACGCTGTATCTCGCTAAATGACAATGTTCTTTAAGGTTTCACGATGCTTGCATGCGCTTTAACGAGAATATTACAATATAGCAGTTTCGCACTTGTAACGGTAGAACACGCAGTATTTGGCTTGTTCATGCCGTTTTGTGTGCATTCACAACATTTCACCTATCGCAGTTTAATACTCGCAATAAAACAACACTATCTCGTTAGATGACGTCGTTTTTGGTAGTTTCACGACGCTACCTAGCTTAAACTAACCTAACCTAACCTAACCTTCGCACTTCTATCGTTAGAAAACGTTTTACTCGCAATTTTACAATGTTTTCTACACGATTACGACGGTTTCATGCGCTTTCACATTAGATATCGTAGTTCCCGACTTGTAATGTTGAAAAACACTACATCTCACTAAGTGACATTGTTTAATGCGGTTTTACGACGGTTGATATCTCAACCTAACCTAACATTCGCACTTGTATCTAAATACGCTCAATTACACTGTCTCGTTCAAAATTACGATATTTGCTTGACCTCACAGTTTCTCACCAACTTATTACAGTACAGAACGCTGTATCTCGCTAGATGACATCGTTCTTTAAGGTTTCACGATACTTGCATGCGCTTTAACGAGAATATCACAATAAAGCAGTTTCGCACTTGTAACGGCACAAGACGCAGTATCTGGCTAGTTCATGCCATTTTGTGTGCTTTCCCAATATTTCACCTATCGCAGTTTCGTACTCGCAATAAAACAACACTATCTCGTTAGATGACATCGTTTTTGGTGGTTTCACGACGCTACCTAGCTCAAACTAACCGAACCTTCGCACTTCTATCGTTAGAAAACGTTTTATTCGCTACTTTACAATGTTTTCTACAAGATTACGACGGTTTCATGCGCTTTCACATTAGATATCGCAGTTCCCGACTTGTAATGGTGGAAAACACAGCATCTCACTAAGTGACATTGTTTAATGCGGTTTTAGCGCGGTTCATATCTTAACCTAACCTAACCTTACCTAACCCAACCTAACCTAACCTAACCCGACCAAACCTTACCTAACATACCCTAACCTAACCTAACCTAACCTAACCTAACCAAACCTAACCTAACCTAACCTAACCTAACCTAACCTAACCTAACGACGTTTGCAAGCGCTTTCACATTAGATATCGCAGTTCCCGACTTGTAATGGTGAAAACACTGCATCTCACTAAGTGACATTGTTTATTGCGGTTTTACGACTGTTCATACCTTAACCTAACCTAACCTAACCTAACCTAACCTAACCTTACCTTACCTAACCTAACCTAACCTAACCCAACCCAACTTAACCTAACCTAACCTAACCTAAACTAACCTAACCCAACCTAACCTAACCTAACCTAACCTAACCCAACCTAACCCAACCCATCCCAACCTAACCTAACCTAAGCTAACCTAACCTAACCTAACCAAACCTAACCTAACCTAACTTAACCTAACCTAACGTAACCTAACCTAACCTATTCTAACGTAACCTAACCTTACCTGACCTAACCTAACCTAACGTAACCTAACCTAACGTAACCTAACCTAACCTAACGTAACCTAACCTAACCTAACCCAACCCAACAACACCCAACCCAACCTAACCTAACCTAACCTAACCTTACCTAACCTAACCAAATTATCCTTACCTTACCTAACCTAACCTAACGTAACCTAACCTAACCTAACCTAACGTAACCTAACCTAACGTAACCTAACCTAACCTAACCTAACCTAACCCAACCTAACCTAACCTAACCTAACCTAACACAACTCCACCCAACCTAACCTAATCTAACCTAACCTAACCTAACCTAACCTAACCAAACCTAACCTAACCTAACCTAACCTAACCTAACGACGGTTGCAAGCGCTTTCACATTAAATATCGCAGTTCCCACTTTTAATGGTGAAAAACACTGCATCTCAGTAATTGACATTGTTTAATGCGGTTTTACGACGGTTCATATCTTAACCTAACCTAACATTCGCAGTTGTATCTAAAAACGCTCTATTACACTGTTTTGTTCACAATTACGATATTTGCATAACCTCACAGTTTTTCACCAACTTATTGCAGTACAGAACGCTGTATCTCGCTAAATGACATCGTTCTTTAAGGTTTCACGATGCTTGCATGCGCTTTAACGAGAATATCACAATATAGCAGTTTCGCACTTGTAACGGTAGAACACGCAGTATTTGGCTTGTTCATGCCGTTTTGTGTGCATTCACAACATTTTACCTATCGCAGTTTAATACTCGCAATAAAACAACACTATCTCGTTAGATGACGTCGTTTTTGGTAGTTTCACGACGCTACCTAGCTTAAACTAACCTAACCTAACCTAACCTTCGCACTTCTATCGTTAGAAAACGTTTTACTCGCAACTTTACAATGTTTTCTACAAGATTACGACGGTTTCATGCGCTTTCACATTAGATATCGTAGTTCCCGACTTGTAAAGTTGAAAAACACTACATCTCACTAAGTGACATTGTATAATGCGGTTTTACGACGGTTCATATGTCAACCTAACCTAACATTCGCACTTGTATCTAAAGACGCTCAATTACACTGTTTCGTTCACAATTACGATATTTGCTTGACCTCACAGTTTCTCACCAACTTATTACAGTACAGAACGCTGTATCTCGCTAAATGACATCGTTCTTTAAGGTTTCACGATACTTGCATGCGCTTTACCGAGAATGTCACAACATAGCAGTTTCGCACTTGTAACGGTACAACACGCAGTATTTGGCTTGTTCATGCCGTTTTGAGTGCTTTCACAACATTTTACCTGTCGCAGTTTCGTACTCGCATTAAAACAACACTATCTCGTTAGATGACGTCGTTTTTGGTGGTTTCACGACGCTACCTAGCTTAAACTAACATAACTCAACCTAACATAACATTCGCACTTCTATCGTTAGAAAACGTTTTACTCGCTACTTTACATTGCTTTTTACAACATTACGACGGTTTCAAGCGCTTTCACATTAGATATCGCAGTTCCCAACTTGTAAAGTTGAAAAACACTACATCTCACTAAGTGACATTGTCTATTGCAGTTTTACGACGGTTCATACCTTAACCTAACGTAACCTAACCTAACCTAACCTAACCTAACGACGTTTGCAAGCGCTTTCACATTAGATATCGCAGTTCCCGACTTGTAATGGTGAAAAACACTGCATCTCACTAAGTGACATTGATTAATGCGGTTTTACGACGGTTCATATCTTAACCTAACCTAACATTCGCACTTGTATTAAAAAACGCTCTATTACACTGTTTCGTTCACAATTAGGATATTTGCATAACCTCACAGTTTTTCACCAACTTATTGCAGTACTGTATCTCGCTAAATGACATTGTTCTTTAAGGTTTCACGATGCTTGCATGCGCTTTAACGAGAATATCACAATATAGCAGTTTCGCACTTGTAACGGTAGAACACGCAGTATTTGGCTTGTTAATGCCGTTTTGTGTGCTTTCACAACATTTCACCTATCGCAGTTTAATACTCGCTATAAAACAACACTATCTCGTTAGATGACGTCGTTTTTGGTAGTTTCACGACGCTACCTAGCTTAAACTAACCTAACCTAACCTAACCTTCGCACTTCTATCGTTAGAAAACGTTTTACTCGCCACTTTACAATGTTTTCTACAAGATTACGACGGTTTCATGCGCTTTCACATTAGATATCGTAGTTCCCGACTTGTAATGTTGAAAAACACTACATCTCACTAAGTGACATTGTTTAATGCGGTTTTACGACGGTTGATATGTCAACCTAACCTAACATTCGCACTTGTATCTAAAGACGCTCAATTACACTGTTTCGTTCACAATTACGATATTTGCTTGACCTCACAGTTTCTCACCAACTTATTACAGTACAGAACGCTGTATCTCGCTAAATGACATCGTTCTTTAAGGTTTCACGATACTTGCATGCGCTTTACCGAGAATGTCACAACATAGCAGTTTCGCACTTGTAACGGTACAACACGCAGTATTTGGCTTGTTCATGCCGTTTTGTGTGCTTTCACAACATTTTACCTATCGCAGTTTCGTACTCGCAATAAAACAACACTATCTCGTTAGATGACGTCGTTTTTGGTGGTTTCACGACGCTACCTAGCTTAAACTAACATAACTCAACCTAACATAACCATCGCACTTCTATCGTTAGAAAACGTTTTACTCGCTACTTTACATTGCTTTCTACAACATTACGACGGTTTCAAGCGCTTTCACATTAGATATCGCAGTTCCCAACTTGTAAAGGTGAAAAACACTGCATCTCACTAAGTGACATTGTTTATTGCGGTTTTACGACGGTTCATACCTTAACCTAACGTAACCTAACCTAACCTAACCTAACCTAACCTAACCAAACCTAACCTAACCTAACGTAACCTAACCTAACCTAACCTAACCTAACCTAACCTAACGACGTTTGCAAGCGCTTTCACATTAGATATCGCAGTTCCCGACTTGTAATGGTGAAAAACACTGCATCTCACTAAGTGACATTGATTAATGCGGTTTTACGACGGTTCATATCTTAACCTAACCTAACATTCGCACTTGTATTAAAAAACGCTCTATTACACTGTTTCGTTCACAATTACGATATTTGCATAACCTCACAGTTTTTCACCAATTTATTGCAGTACAGAACGCTGTATCTCGCTAAATGACAATGTTCTTTAAGGTTTCACGATGCTTGCATGCGCTTTAACGAGAATATTACAATATAGTAGTTTCGCACTTGTAACGGTAGAACACGCAGTATTTGGCTTGTTCATGCCGTTTTGTGTGCATTCACAACATTTCACCTATCGCAGTTTAATACTCGCAATAAAACAACACTATCTCGTTAGATGACGTCGTTTTTGGTAGTTTCACGACGCTACCTAGCTTAAACTAACCTAACCTAACCTAACCTTCGCACTTCTATCGTTAGAAAACGTTTTACTCGCAATTTTACAATGCTTTCTACACGATTACGACGGTTTCATGCGCTTTCAGATTAGATATCGTAGTTCCCGACTTGTAATGTTGAAAAACACTACATCTCACTAAGTGACATTGTTTAATGCGGTTTTACGACGGTTGATATCTCAACCTAACCTAACATTCGCACTTGTATCTAAATACGCTCAATTACACTGTTTCGTTCACAATTACGATATTTGCTTGACCTCACAGTTTCTCACCAACTTATTACAGTACAGAACGCTGTATCTCGCTAGATGACATCGTTCTTTAAGGTTTCACGATACTTGCATGCGCTTTAACGAGAATATCACAATAAAGCAGTTTCGCACTTGTAACGGCACAAGACGCAGTATCTGGCTAGTTCATGCCATTTTGTGTGCTTTCCCAATATTTCACCTATCGCAGTTTCGTACTCGCAATAAAACAACACTATCTCGTTAGATGACATCGTTTTTGGTGGTTTCACGACGCTACCTAGCTCAAACTAACCGAACCTTCGCACTTCTATCGTTAGAAAACGTTATATTCGCTACTTTACAATGTTTTCTACAAGATTACGACGGTTTCATGCGCTTTCACATTAGATATCGCAGTTCCCGACTTGTAATGGTGGAAAACACAGCATCTCACTAAGTGACATTGTTTAAGGCGGTTTTAGCGCGGTTCATATCTTAACCTAACCTAACCTTACCTAACCCAACCTAACCTAACCTAACCCGACCAAACCTTACCTAACATACCCTAACCTAACCTAACCTAACCTAACCTAACCTAACCTAACCTAACGACGTTTGCAAGCGCTTTCACAATAGATATCGCAGTTCCCGACTTGTAATGGTGAAAAACACTGCATCTCACTAAGTGACATTGATTAATGCGGTTTTACGACGGTTCATATCTTAACCTAACCTAACATTCGCACTTGTATTAAAAAACGCTCTATTACACTGTTTCGTTCACAATTACGATATTTGCATAACCTCACAGTTTTTCACCAACTTATTGCAGTACAGAACGCTGTATCTCGCTAAATGACAATGTTCTTTAAGGTTTCACGATGCTTGCATGCGCTTTAACGAGAATATTACAATATAGCAGTTTCGCACTTGTAACGGTAGAACACGCAGTATTTGGCTTGTTCATGCCGTTTTGTGTGCATTCACAACATTTCACCTATCGCAGTTTAATACTCGCAATAAAACAACACTATCTCGTTAGATGACGTCGTTTTTGGTAGTTTCACGACGCTACCTAGCTTAAACTAACCTAACCTAACCTAACCTTCGCACTTCTATCGTTAGAAAACGTTTTACTCGCAATTTTACAATGTTTTCTACACGATTACGACGGTTTCATGCGCTTTCACATTAGATATCGTAGTTCCCGACTTGTAATGTTGAAAAACACTACATCTCACTAAGTGACATTGTTTAATGCGGTTTTACGACGGTTGATATCTCAACCTAACCTAACATTCGCACTTGTATCTAAATACGCTCAATTACACTGTCTCGTTCAAAATTACGATATTTGCTTGACCTCACAGTTTCTCACCAACTTATTACAGTACAGAACGCTGTATCTCGCTAGATGACATCGTTCTTTAAGGTTTCACGATACTTGCATGCGCTTTAACGAGAATATCACAATAAAGCACTTGTAACGGCACAAGACGCAGTATCTGGCTAGTTCATGCCATTTTGTGTGCTTTCCCAATATTTCACCTATCGCAGTTTCGTACTCGCAATAAAACAACACTATCTCGTTAGATGACATCGTTTTTGGTGGTTTCACGACGCTACCTAGCTCAAACTAACCGAACCTTCGCACTTCTATCGTTAGAAAACGTTTTATTCGCTACTTTACAATGTTTTCTACAAGATTACGACGGTTTCATGCGCTTTCACATTAGATATCGCAGTTCCCGACTTGTAATGGTGGAAAACACAGCATCTCACTAAGTGACATTGTTTAATGCGGTTTTAGCGCGGTTCATATCTTAACCTAACCTAACCTTACCTAACCCAACCTAACCTAACCTAACCCGACCAAACCTTACCTAACATACCCTAACCTAACCTAACCTAACCTAACCTAACCTAACCAAACCTAACCTAACCTAACCTAACCTAACCTAACCTAACCTAACGACGTTTGCAAGCGCTTTCACATTAGATATCGCAGTTCCCGACTTGTAATGGTGAAAACACTGCATCTCACTAAGTGACATTGTTTATTGCGGTTTTACGACTGTTCATACCTTAACCTAACCTAACCTAACCTAACCTAACCTAACCTAACCTTACCTTACCTAACCTAACCTAACCTAACCCAACCCAACTTAACCTAACCTAACCTAACCTAAACTAACCTAACCCAACCTAACCTAACCTAACCTAACCTAACCCAACCTAACCCAACCCATCCCAACCTAACCTAACCTAAGCTAACCTAACCTAACCTAACCAAACCTAACCTAACCTAACTTAACCTAACCTAACGTAACCTAACCTAACCTATTCTAACGTAACCTAACCTTACCTGACCTAACCTAACCTAACGTAACCTAACCTAACCTAACATAACCTAACGTAACCTAACCTAACCTAACGTAACCTAACCTAACCTAACCCAACCCAACAACACCCAACCCAACCTAACCTAACCTAACCTAACCTTACCTAACCTAACCAAATTATCCTTACCTTACCTAACCTAACCTAACGTAACCTAACCTAACCTAACCTAACGTAACCTAACCTAACGTAACCTAACCTAACCTAACCTAACCTAACCCAACCTAACCTAACCTAACCTAACCTAACACAACTCCACCCAACCTAACCTAATCTAACCTAACCTAACCTAACCTAACCTAACCTAACCAAACCTAACCTAACCTAACCTAACCTAACCTAACCTAACCTAACGACGGTTGCAAGCGCTTTCACATTAAATATCGCAGTTCCCACTTTTAATGGTGAAAAACACTGCATCTCAATAATTGACATTGTTTAATGCGGTTTTACGACGGTTCATATCTTAACCTAACCTAACATTCGCAGTTGTATCTAAAAACGCTCTATTACACTGTTTTGTTCACAATTACGATATTTGCATAACCTCACAGTTTTTCACCAACTTATTGCAGTACAGAACGCTGTATCTCGCTAAATGACATTGTTCTTTAAGGTTTCACGATGCTTGCATGCGATTTAACGAGAATATCACAATATAGCAGTTTCGCACTTGTAACGGTAGAACACGCAGTATTTGGCTTGTTCATGCCGTTTTGTGTGCTTTCACAACATTTCACCTATCGCAGTTTCATACTCGCTATAAAACAACACTATCTCGTTAGATGACGTCGTTTTTGGTAGTTTCACGACGCTACCTAGCTTAAACTAACCTAACCTAACCTAACCTTCGCACTTCTATCGTTAGAAAACGTTTTACTCGCCACTTTACAATGTTTTCTACAAGATTACGACGGTTTCATGCGCTTTCACATTAGATATCGTAGTTCCCGACTTGTAATGTTGAAAAACACTACATCTCACTAAGTGACATTGTTTAATGCGGTTTTACGACGGTTGATATGTCAACCTAACCTAACATTCGCACTGGTATCTAAAGACGCTCAATTACACTGTTTCGTTCACAATTACGATATTTGCTTGACCTCACAGTTTCTCACCAACTTATTACAGTACAGAACGCTGTATCTCGCTAAATGACATCGTTCTTTAAGGTTTCACGATACTTGCATGCGCTTTACCGAGAATGTCACAACATAGCAGTTTCGCACTTGTAACGGTACAACACGCAGTATTTGGCTTGTTCATGCCGTTTTGTGTGCTTTCACAACATTTTACCTATCGCAGTTTCGTACTCGCAATAAAACAACACTATCTCGTTAGATGACGTCGTTTTTGGTGGTTTCACGACGCTACCTAGCTTAAACTAACATAACTCAACCTAACATAACCTTCGCACTTCTATCGTTAGAAAACGTTTTACTCGCTACTTTACATTGCTTTCTACAACATTACGACGGTTTCAAGCGCTTTCACATTAGATATCGCAGTTCCCAACTTGTAAAGGTGAAAAACACTGCATCTCACTAAGTGACATTGTTTATTGCGGTTTTACGACGGTTCATACCTTAACCTAACGTAACCTAACCTAACCTAACCTAACCTAACCTAACCAAACCTAACCTAACCTAACGTAACCTAACCTAACCTAACCTAACCTAACCTAACCTAACGACGTTTGCAAGCGCTTTCACATTAGATATCGCAGTTCCCGACTTGTAATGGTGAAAAACACTGCATCTCACTAAGTGACATTGATTAATGCGGTTTTACGACGGTTCATATCTTAACCTAACCTAACATTCGCACTTGTATTAAAAAACGCTCTATTACACTGTTTCGTTCACAATTACGATATTTGCATAACCTCACAGTTTTTCACCAACTTATTGCAGTACAGAACGCTGTATCTCGCTAAATGACAATGTTCTTTAAGGTTTCACGATGCTTGCATGCGCTTTAACGAGAATATTACAATATAGCAGTTTCGCACTTGTAACGGTAGAACACGCAGTATTTGGCTTGTTCATGCCGTTTTGTGTGCATTCACAACATTTCACCTATCGCAGTTTAATACTCGCAATAAAACAACACTATCTCGTTAGATGACGTCGTTTTTGGTAGTTTCACGACGCTACCTAGCTTAAACTAACCTAACCTAACCTAACCTTCGCACTTCTATCGTTAGAAAACGTTTTACTCGCAATTTTACAATGCTTTCTACACGATTACGACGGTTTCATGCGCTTTCAGATTAGATATCGTAGTTCCCGACTTGTAATGTTGAAAAACACTACATCTCACTAAGTGACATTGTTTAATGCGGTTTTACGACGGTTGATATCTCAACCTAACCTAACATTCGCACTTGTATCTAAATACGCTCAATTACACTGTTTCGTTCACAATTACGATATTTGCTTGACCTCACAGTTTCTCACCAACTTATTACAGTACAGAACGCTGTATCTCGCTAGATGACATCGTTCTTTAAGGTTTCACGATACTTGCATGCGCTTTAACGAGAATATCACAATAAAGCAGTTTCGCACTTGTAACGGCACAAGACGCAGTATCTGGCTAGTTCATGCCATTTTGTGTGCTTTCCCAATATTTCACCTATCGCAGTTTCGTACTCGCAATAAAACAACACTATCTCGTTAGATGACATCGTTTTTGGTGGTTTCACGACGCTACCTAGCTCAAACTAACCGAACCTTCGCACTTCTATCGTTAGAAAACGTTATATTCGCTACTTTACAATGTTTTCTACAAGATTACGACGGTTTCATGCGCTTTCACATTAGATATCGCAGTTCCCGACTTGTAATGGTGGAAAACACAGCATCTCACTAAGTGACATTGTTTAAGGCGGTTTTAGCGCGGTTCATATCTTAACCTAACCTAACCTTACCTAACCCAACCTAACCTAACCTAACCCGACCAAACCTTACCTAACATACCCTAACCTAACCTAACCTAACCTAACCTAACCTAACCTAACCTAACCTAACCTAACCTAACGACGTTTGCAAGCGCTTTCACAATAGATATCGCAGTTCCCGACTTGTAATGGTGAAAAACACTGCATCTCACTAAGTGACATTGATTAATGCGGTTTTACGACGGTTCATATCTTAACCTAACCTAACATTCGCACTTGTATTAAAAAACGCTCTATTACACTGTTTCGTTCACAATTACGATATTTGCATAACCTCACAGTTTTTCACCAACTTATTGCAGTACAGAACGCTGTATCTCGCTAAATGACAATGTTCTTTAAGGTTTCACGATGCTTGCATGCGCTTTAACGAGAATATTACAATATAGCAGTTTCGCACTTGTAACGGTAGAACACGCAGTATTTGGCTTGTTCATGCCGTTTTGTGTGCATTCACAACATTTCACCTATCGCAGTTTAATACTCGCAATAAAACAACACTATCTCGTTAGATGACGTCGTTTTTGGTAGTTTCACGACGCTACCTAGCTTAAACTAACCTAACCTAACCTAACCTTCGCACTTCTCTCGTTAGAAAACGTTTTACTCGCTATTTTACAATGTTTTCTACACGATTACGACGGTTTCATGCGCTTTCACATTAGATATCGTAGTTCCCGACTTGTAATGTTGAAAAACACTACATCTCACTAAGTGACATTGTTTAATGCGGTTTTACGACGGTTGATATCTCAACCTAACCTAACATTCGCACTGGTATCTAAAGACGCTCAATTACACTGTTTCGTTCACAATTACGATATTTGCTTGACCTCACAGTTTCTCACCAACTTATTACAGTACAGAACGCTGTATCTCGCTAAATGACATCGTTCTTTAAGGTTTCACGATACTTGCATGCGCTTTACCGAGAATGTCACAACATAGCAGTTTCGCACTTGTAACGGTACAACACGCAGTATTTGGCTTGTTCATGCCGTTTTGTGTGCTTTCACAACATTTTACCTATCGCAGTTTCGTACTCGCAATAAAACAACACTATCTCGTTAGATGACGTCGTTTTTGGTGGTTTCACGACGCTACCTAGCTTAAACTAACATAACTCAACCTAACATAACCTTCGCACTTCTATCGTTAGAAAACGTTTTACTCGCTACTTTACATTGCTTTCTACAACATTACGACGGTTTCAAGCGCTTTCACATTAGATATCGCAGTTCCCAACTTGTAAAGGTGAAAAACACTGCATCTCACTAAGTGACATTGTTTATTGCGGTTTTACGACGGTTCATACCTTAACCTAACGTAACCTAACCTAACCTAACCTAACCTAACCTAACCAAACCTAACCTAACCTAACGTAACCTAACCTAACCTAACCTAACCTAACCTAACCTAACGACGTTTGCAAGCGCTTTCACATTAGATATCGCAGTTCCCGACTTGTAATGGTGAAAAACACTGCATCTCACTAAGTGACATTGATTAATGCGGTTTTACGACGGTTCATATCTTAACCTAACCTAACATTCGCACTTGTATTAAAAAACGCTCTATTACACTGTTTCGTTCACAATTACGATATTTGCATAACCTCACAGTTTTTCACCAACTTATTGCAGTACAGAACGCTGTATCTCGCTAAATGACAATGTTCTTTAAGGTTTCACGATGCTTGCATGCGCTTTAACGAGAATATTACAATATAGCAGTTTCGCACTTGTAACGGTAGAACACGCAGTATTTGGCTTGTTCATGCCGTTTTGTGTGCATTCACAACATTTCACCTATCGCAGTTTCATACTCGCTATAAAACAACACTATCTCGTTAGATGACGTCGTTTTTGGTAGTTTCACGACGCTACCTAGCTTAAACTAACCTAACCTAACCTAACCTTCGCACTTCTATCGTTAGAAAACGTTTTACTCGCCACTTTACAATGTTTTCTACAAGATTACGACGGTTTCATGCGCTTTCACATTAGATATCGTAGTTCCCGACTTGTAATGTTGAAAAACACTACATCTCACTAAGTGACATTGTTTAATGCGGTTTTACGACGGTTGATATGTCAACCTAACCTAACATTCGCACTGGTATCTAAAGACGCTCAATTACACTGTTTCGTTCACAATTACGATATTTGCTTGACCTCACAGTTTCTCACCAACTTATTACAGTACAGAACGCTGTATCTCGCTAAATGACATCGTTCTTTAAGGTTTCACGATACTTGCATGCGCTTTACCGAGAATGTCACAACATAGCAGTTTCGCACTTGTAACGGTACAACACGCAGTATTTGGCTTGTTCATGCCGTTTTGTGTGCTTTCACAACATTTTACCTATCGCAGTTTCGTACTCGCAATAAAACAACACTATCTCGTTAGATGACGTCGTTTTTGGTGGTTTCACGACGCTACCTAGCTTAAACTAACATAACTCAACCTAACATAACCTTCGCACTTCTATCGTTAGAAAACGTTTTACTCGCTACTTTACATTGCTTTCTACAACATTACGACGGTTTCAAGCGCTTTCACATTAGATATCGCAGTTCCCAACTTGTAAAGGTGAAAAACACTGCATCTCACTAAGTGACATTGTTTATTGCGGTTTTACGACGGTTCATACCTTAACCTAACGTAACCTAACCTAACCTAACCTAACCTAACCTAACCAAACCTAACCTAACCTAACGTAACCTAACCTAACCTAACCTAACCTAACCTAACCTAACGACGTTTGCAAGCGCTTTCACATTAGATATCGCAGTTCCCGACTTGTAATGGTGAAAAACACTGCATCTCACTAAGTGACATTGATTAATGCGGTTTTACGACGGTTCATATCTTAACCTAACCTAACATTCGCACTTGTATTAAAAAACGCTCTATTACACTGTTTCGTTCACAATTACGATATTTGCATAACCTCACAGTTTTTCACCAACTTATTGCAGTACAGAACGCTGTATCTCGCTAAATGACAATGTTCTTTAAGGTTTCACGATGCTTGCATGCGCTTTAACGAGAATATTACAATATAGCAGTTTCGCACTTGTAACGGTAGAACACGCAGTATTTGGCTTGTTCATGCCGTTTTGTGTGCATTCACAACATTTCACCTATCGCAGTTTAATACTCGCAATAAAACAACACTATCTCGTTAGATGACGTCGTTTTTGGTAGTTTCACGACGCTACCTAGCTTAAACTAACCTAACCTAACCTAACCTTCGCACTTCTATCGTTAGAAAACGTTTTACTCGCAATTTTACAATGCTTTCTACACGATTACGACGGTTTCATGCGCTTTCAGATTAGATATCGTAGTTCCCGACTTGTAATGTTGAAAAACACTACATCTCACTAAGTGACATTGTTTAATGCGGTTTTACGACGGTTGATATCTCAACCTAACCTAACATTCGCACTTGTATCTAAATACGCTCAATTACACTGTTTCGTTCACAATTACGATATTTGCTTGACCTCACAGTTTCTCACCAACTTATTACAGTACAGAACGCTGTATCTCGCTAGATGACATCGTTCTTTAAGGTTTCACGATACTTGCATGCGCTTTAACGAGAATATCACAATAAAGCAGTTTCGCACTTGTAACGGCACAAGACGCAGTATCTGGCTAGTTCATGCCATTTTGTGTGCTTTCCCAATATTTCACCTATCGCAGTTTCGTACTCGCAATAAAACAACACTATCTCGTTAGATGACATCGTTTTTGGTGGTTTCACGACGCTACCTAGCTCAAACTAACCGAACCTTCGCACTTCTATCGTTAGAAAACGTTATATTCGCTACTTTACAATGTTTTCTACAAGATTACGACGGTTTCATGCGCTTTCACATTAGATATCGCAGTTCCCGACTTGTAATGGTGGAAAACACAGCATCTCACTAAGTGACATTGTTTAAGGCGGTTTTAGCGCGGTTCATATCTTAACCTAACCTAACCTTACCTAACCCAACCTAACCTAACCTAACCCGACCAAACCTTACCTAACATACCCTAACCTAACCTAACCTAACCTAACCTAACCTAACCTAACCTAACCTAACCTAACCTAACGACGTTTGCAAGCGCTTTCACAATAGATATCGCAGTTCCCGACTTGTAATGGTGAAAAACACTGCATCTCACTAAGTGACATTGATTAATGCGGTTTTACGACGGTTCATATCTTAACCTAACCTAACATTCGCACTTGTATTAAAAAACGCTCTATTACACTGTTTCGTTCACAATTACGATATTTGCATAACCTCACAGTTTTTCACCAACTTATTGCAGTACAGAACGCTGTATCTCGCTAAATGACAATGTTCTTTAAGGTTTCACGATGCTTGCATGCGCTTTAACGAGAATATTACAATATAGCAGTTTCGCACTTGTAACGGTAGAACACGCAGTATTTGGCTTGTTCATGCCGTTTTGTGTGCATTCACAACATTTCACCTATCGCAGTTTAATACTCGCAATAAAACAACACTATCTCGTTAGATGACGTCGTTTTTGGTAGTTTCACGACGCTACCTAGCTTAAACTAACCTAACCTAACCTAACCTTCGCACTTCTCTCGTTAGAAAACGTTTTACTCGCTATTTTACAATGTTTTCTACACGATTACGACGGTTTCATGCGCTTTCACATTAGATATCGTAGTTCCCGACTTGTAATGTTGAAAAACACTACATCTCACTAAGTGACATTGTTTAATGCGGTTTTACGACGGTTGATATCTCAACCTAACCTAACATTCGCACTTGTATCTAAATACGCTCAATTACACTGTCTCGTTCAAAATTACGATATTTGCTTGACCTCACAGTTTCTCACCAACTTATTACAGTACAGAACGCTGTATCTCGCTAGATGACATCGTTCTTTAAGGTTTCACGATACTTGCATGCGCTTTAACGAGAATATCACAATAAAGCAGTTTCGCACTTGTAACGGCACAAGACGCAGTATCTGGCTAGTTCATGCCATTTTGTGTGCTTTCCCAATATTTCACCTATCGCAGTTTCGTACTCGCAATAAAACAACACTCTCTCGTTAGATGACATCGTTTTTGGTGGTTTCACGACGCTACCTAGCTCAAACTAACCGAACCTTCGCACTTCTATCGTTAGAAAACGTTTTATTCGCTACTTTACAATGTTTTCTACAAGATTACGACGGTTTCATGCGCTTTCACATTAGATATCGCAGTTCCCGACTTGTAATGGTGGAAAACACAGCATCTCACTAAGTGACATTGTTTAATGCGGTTTTAGCGCGGTTCATATCTTAACCTAACCTAACCTTACCTAACCCAACCTAACCTAACCTAACCCGACCAAACCTTACCTAACATACCCTAACCTAACCTAACCTAACCTAACCTAACCAAACCTAACCTAACCTAACCTAACCTAACCTAACCTAACCTAACGACGTTTGCAAGCGCTTTCACATTAGATATCGCAGTTCCCGACTTGTAATGGTGAAAACACTGCATCTCACTAAGTGACATTGTTTATTGCGGTTTTACGACTGTTCATACCTTAACCTAACCTAACCTAACCTAACCTAACCTAACCTTACCTTACCTAACCTAACCTAACCTAACCCAACCCAACTTAACCTAACCTAACCTAACCTAAACTAACCTAACCCAACCTAACCTAACCTAACCTAACCTAACCCAACCTAACCCAACCCATCCCAACCTAACCTAACCTAAGCTAACCTAACCTAACCTAACCAAACCTAACCTAACCTAACTTAACCTAACCTAACGTAACCTAACCTAACCTATTCTAACGTAACCTAACCTTACCTGACCTAACCTAACCTAACGTAACCTAACCTAACCTAACATAACCTAACGTAACCTAACCTAACCTAACGTAACCTAACCTAACCTAACCCAACCCAACAACACCCAACCCAACCTAACCTAACCTAACCTAACCTTACCTAACCTAACCAAATTATCCTTACCTTACCTAACCTAACCTAACGTAACCTAACCTAACCTAACCTAACGTAACCTAACCTAACGTAACCTAACCTAACCTAACCTAACCTAACCCAACCTAACCTAACCTAACCTAACCTAACACAACTCCACCCAACCTAACCTAATCTAACCTAACCTAACCTAACCTAACCTAACCAAACCTAACCTAACCTAACCTAACCTAACCTAACGACGGTTGCAAGCGCTTTCACATTAAATATCGCAGTTCCCACTTTTAATGGTGAAAAACACTGCATCTCAGTAATTGACATTGTTTAATGCGGTTTTACGACGGTTCATATCTTAACCTAACCTAACATTCGCAGTTGTATCTAAAAACGCTCTATTACACTGTTTTGTTCACAATTACGATATTTGCATAACCTCACAGTTTTTCACCAACTTATTGCAGTACAGAACGCTGTATCTCGCTAAATGACATTGTTCTTTAAGGTTTCACGATGCTTGCATGCGATTTAACGAGAATATCACAATATAGCAGTTTCGCACTTGTAACGGTAGAACACGCAGTATTTGGCTTGTTCATGCCGTTTTGTGTGCTTTCACAACATTTCACCTATCGCAGTTTCATACTCGCTATAAAACAACACTATCTCGTTAGATGACGTCGTTTTTGGTAGTTTCACGACGCTACCTAGCTTAAACTAACCTAACCTAACCTAACCTTCGCACTTCTATCGTTAGAAAACGTTTTACTCGCCACTTTACAATGTTTTCTACAAGATTACGACGGTTTCATGCGCTTTCACATTAGATATCGTAGTTCCCGACTTGTAATGTTGAAAAACACTACATCTCACTAAGTGACATTGTTTAATGCGGTTTTACGGCGGTTGATATGTCAACCTAACCTAACATTCGCACTTGTATCTAAAGACGCTCAATTACACTGTTTCGTTCACAATTACGATATTTGCTTGACCTCACATTTTCTCACCAACTTATTACAGTACAGAACGCTGTATCTCGCTAAATGACATCGTTCTTTAAGGTTTCACGATACTTGCATGCGCTTTACCGAGAATGTCACAACATAGCACTTTCGCACTTGTAACGGTACAACACGCAGTATTTGACTTGTTCATGCCGTTTTGTGTGCTTTCACAACATTTTACCTATCGCAGTTTCGTACTCGCAATAAAACAACACTATCTCGTTAGACGACGTCGTTTTTGGTGGTTTCACGACGCTACCTAGCTTAAACTAACATAACTCAACCTAACATAACCTTCGCACTTCTATCGTTAGAAAACGTTTTACTCGCTACTTTACATTGCTTTCTACAACATTACGACGGTTTCAAGCGCTTTCACATTAGGCATCGCAGTTCCCAACTTGTAAAGGTGAAAAACACTGCATCTCACTAAGTGACATTGTTTATTGCGGTTTTACGACGGTTCATACCTTAACCTAACGTAACCTAACCTAACCTAACCCAACCTAACCTAACATAACCTAACCTAACCTAACCTAACCTAACCAAACCTAACCTAACGTAACCTAACCTAACCTAACCTAACCTAACGACGTTTGCAAGTGCTTTCACATTAGATATCACAGTTCCCAACTTGTAATGGTGAAAAACACTGCATCTCACTAAGTGACATTGTTTAATGCGGTTTTACGACGGTTCATATCTTAACCTAACCTAACATTCGCACTTGTATTAAAAAACGCTCTATTACACTGTTTCGTTCACAATTAGGATATTTGCATAACCTCAAAGTTTTTCACCAACTTATTGCAGTACAGAACGCTGTATCTCGCTAAATGACATCGTTCTTTAAGGTTTCACGATGCTTGCATGCGCTTTAACGAGAATATCACAACATAGCAGTTTCGCACTTGTAACGGTACAACACGCAGTATTTGGCTTGTTCATGCCGTTTTGTGTGCTTTCACAACATTTCACCTATCGCAGTTTCGTACTCGCAACAAAACAACAGTATCTCGTTAGATGACGTTGTTTTTGGTAGTTTCACGACGCTACCTAGCTTAAACTAACATAACTCAACCTAACATGACCTTCGCACTTCTATCGTTAGAAAACGTTTTACTCGCTACTTTACATTGCTTTCTACAACATTACGACGGTTTCAAGCACTTTCACATTAGATATCACAGTTCCCAATTTGTAAAGGTGAAAAACACTGCATCTCACTAAGTGACATTGTTTAATGCGGTTTTACGACGGTTCATACCTTAACCTAACCTAACCTAACCTAACCTAACCCAACCCAACTTAACCTAACCTAACCTAACCTAACCTAAACTAACCTAACCCAACCTAACCTAACCTGACCCAACCTAACCCAACCCAACCCAACCTAACCTAAGCTAACCTAACCTAACCTAACCAAACCTAACCTAACCTAACTTAACCTAACCTAACGTAACCTAACCTAACCTATTCTAATGTAACCTAACCTTACCTGACCTAACCTAACCTAACGTAACCTAACCTAACCTAACATAACCTAACGTAACCTAACCTAACCTAACCTAACGTAACCTAACCTAACCTAACCCAACCTAACCCAACCCAACCCAACACAACAACACCCAACCCAACCTAACCTAACCTAACCTAACCTTACCTAACCTAACCAAATTATCCTTACCTAACCTAACCTAACGTAACGTAACCTAACCTAACCTAACCTAACGTAACCTAACCTAACGTAACCTAACCTAACCTAACCTAACCAAACCCAACCTAACCTAACCTAACCTAACCTAACCCAACTCAACCCAACCTAACCAAATCTAACCTAACCTAACCTAACCTAACCAAACCTAACCTAACCTAACCTAACCTAACCTAACCTAACGACGGTTGCAAGCGCTTTCACATTAAATATCGCAGTTCCCCACTTTTATTGGTGAAAAACACTGCATCTCAGTAATTGACATTGTTTAATGCGGTTTTACGACGGTTCATATCTTAACCTAACCTAACATTCGCACTTGTATCTAAAAACGCTCTATTACACTGTTTTGTTCACAATTACGATATTTGCATAACCTCACAGTTTTTCACCAACTTATTGCAGTACAGAACGCTGTATCTCGCTAAATGACATTGTTCTTTAAGGTTTCACGATGCTTGCATGCGATTTAACGAGAATATCACAATATAGCAGTTTCGCACTTGTAACGGTAGAACACGCAGTATTTGGCTTGTTCATGCCGTTTTGTGTGCTTTCACAACATTTCACCTATCGCAGTTTCGTACTCGCAATAAAACAACAGTATCTCGTTAGATGACGTTGTTTTTGGTAGTTTCACGACGCTACCTAGCTTAAACTAACATAACTCAACCTAACATGACCTTCGCACTTCTATCGTTAGAAAACGTTTTACTCGCTACTTTACATTGCTTTCTACAACATTACGACGGTTTCAAGCACTTTCACATTAGATATCACAGTTCCCAATTTGTAAAGGTGAAAAACACTGCATCTCACTAAGTGACATTGTTTAATGCGGTTTTACGACGGTTCATACCTTAACCTAACCTAACCTAACCTTACCTAACCTAACCTAACCTAACCCAACCCAACTTAACCTAACCTAACCTAACCTAACCTAAACTAACCTAACCCAACCTAACCTAACCTGACCCAACCTAACCCAACCCAACCCAACCTAACCTAAGCTAACCTAACCTAACCTAACCAAACCTAACCTAACCTAACTTAACCTAACCTAACGTAACCTAACCTAACCTATTCTAATGTAACCTAACCTTACCTGACCTAACCTAACCTAACGTAACCTAACCTAACCTAACATAACCTAACGTAACCTAACCTAACCTAACCTAACGTAACCTAACCTAACCTAACCCAACCTAACCCAACCCAACCCAACACAACAACACCCAACCCAACCTAACCTAACCTAACCTTACCTAACCTAACCAAATTATCCTTACCTAACCTAACCTAACGTAACGTAACCTAACCTAACCTAACCTAACGTAACCTAACCTAACGTAACCTAACCTAACCTAACCTAACCTAACCCAACCTAACCTAACCTAACCTAACCTAACCCAACTCAACCCAACCTAACCAAATCTAACCTAACCTAACCTAACCTAACCAAACCTAACCTAACCTAACCTAACCTAACCTAACCTAACGACGGTTGCAAGCGCTTTCACATTAAATATCGCAGTTCCCCACTTTTATTGGTGAAAAACACTGCATCTCAGTAATTGACATTGTTTAATGCGGTTTTACGACGGTTCATATCTTAACCTAACCTAACATTCGCACTTGTATCTAAAAACGCTCTATTACACTGTTTTGTTCACAATTACGATATTTGCATAACCTCACAGTTTTTCACCAACTTATTGCAGTACAGAACGCTGTATCTCGCTAAATGACATTGTTCTTTAAGGTTTCACGATGCTTGCATGCGATTTAACGAGAATATCACAATATAGCAGTTTCGCACTTGTAACGGTAGAACACGCAGTATTTGGCTTGTTCATGCCGTTTTGTGTGCTTTCACAACATTTCACCTATCGCAGTTTAATACTCGCTATAAAACACCACTATCTCGTTAGATGACGTCGTTTTTGGTAGTTTCACGACGCTACCTAGCTTAAACTAACATAACTCAACCTAACATAACCTTCGCACTTCTATCGTTAGAAAACGTTTTACTCGCTACTTTACATTGCTTTCTACAACATTACGACGGTTTCAAGCGCTTTCACATGATATCGCAGTTCCCAACTTGTAAAGGTGAAAAACACTGCATCTCACTAAGTGACATTGTTTATTGCGGTTTTACGACGGTTCATACCTTAACCTAACGTAACCTAACCTAACCTAACCCAACCTAACCTAACATAACCTAACCTAACCAAACCAAACCTAAACTAACCTAACCTAACGTAACCTAACCTAACCTAACCTAACCTAACCTAACGACGTTTGCAAGCGCTTTCACATTAGATATCGCAGTTCCCGACTTGTAATGGTGAAAAACACTGCATCTCACTAAGTGACATTGATTAATGCGGTTTTACGACGGTTCATATCTTAACCTAACCTAACATTCGCACTTGTATTAAAAAACGCTCTATTACACTGTTTCGTTCACAATTACGATATTTGCATAACCTCACAGTTTTTCACCAAATTATTGCAGTACAGAACGCTGTATCTCGCTAAATGACAATGTTCTTTAAGGTTTCACGATGCTTGCATGCGCTTTAACGAGAATATTACAATATAGCAGTTTCGCACTTGTAACGGTAGAACACGCAGTATTTGGCTTGTTCATGCCGTTTTGTGTGCATTCACAACATTTCACCTATCGCAGTTTAATACTCGCAATAAAACAACACTATCTCGTTAGATGACGTCGTTTTTGGTAGTTTCACGACGCTACCTAGCTTAAACTAACCTAACCTAACCTAACCTTCGCACTTCTATCGTTAGAAAACGTTTTACTCGCAATTTTACAATGTTTTCTACACGATTACGACGGTTTCATGCGCTTTCACATTAGATATCGTAGTTCCCGACTTGTAATGTTGAAAAACACTACATCTCACTAAGTGACATTGTTTAATGCGGTTTTACGACGGTTGATATCTCAACCTAACCTAACATTCGCACTTGTATCTAAATACGCTCAATTACACTGTTTCGTTCACAATTACGATATTTGCTTGACCTCACAGTTTCTCACCAACTTATTACAGTACAGAACGCTGTATCTCGCTAGATGACATCGTTCTTTAAGGTTTCACGATACTTGCATGCGCTTTAACGAGAATATCACAATAAAGCAGTTTCGCACTTGTAACGGCACAAGACGCAGTATCTGGCTAGTTCATGCCATTTTGTGTGCTTTCCCAATATTTCACCTATCGCAGTTTCGTACTCGCAATAAAACAACACTATCTCGTTAGATGACATCGTTTTTGGTGGTTTCACGACGCTACCTAGCTCAAACTAACCGAACCTTCGCACTTCTATCGTTAGAAAACGTTTTATTCGCTACTTTACAATGTTTTCTACAAGATTACGACGGTTTCATGCGCTTTCACATTAGATATCGCAGTTCCCGACTTGTAATGGTGGAAAACACAGCATCTCACTAAGTGACATTGTTTAATGCGGTTTTAGCGCGGTTCATATCTTAACCTAACCTAACCTTACCTAACCCAACCTAACCTAACCTAACCCGACCAAACCTTACCTAACATACCCTAACCTAACCTAACCTAACCTAACCAAACCTAACCTAACCTAACCTAACCTAACCTAACCTAACCTAACGACGTTTGCAAGCGCTTTCACATTAGATATCGCAGTTCCCGACTTGTAATGGTGAAAAAACTGCATCTCACTAAGTGACATTGTTTATTGCGGTTTTACGACGGTTCATACCTTAACCTAACCTAACCTAACCTAACCTAACCTAACCTTACCTAACCTAACCTAACCTAACCCAACCCAACTTAACCTAACCTAACCTAACCTAACCTAAACTAACCTAACCCAACCTAACCTAACCTAACCTAACCTAACCCAACCTAACCCAACCCATCCCAACCTAACCTAACCTAAGCTAACCTAACCTAACCTAACCAAACCTAACCTAACCTAACTTAACCTAACCTAACGTAACCTAACCTAACCTATTCTAACGTAACCTAACCTTACCTGACCTAACCTAACCTAACGTAACCTAACCTAACCTAACATAACCTAACGTAACCTAACCTAACCTAACCTAACGTAACCTAACCTAACCAAACCCAACCTAACCCAACCCAACCCAACCCAACCCAACAACACCCAACCCAACCTAACCTTACCTAACCTAACCAAATTATCCTTACCTTACCTAACCTAACCTAACGTAACCTAACCTAACCTAACGTAACCTAACCTAACGTAACCTAACCTAACCTAACCTAACCTAACCCAACCTAACCTAACCTAACCTAACCTAACACAACTCCACCCAACCTAACCTAATCTAACCTAACCTAACCTAACCTAACCTAACCAAACCTAACCTAACCTAACCTAACCTAACCTAACCTAACGACGGTTGCAAGCGCTTTCACATTAAATATCGCAGTTCCCCACTTTTAATGGTGAAAAACACTGCATCTCAGTAATTGACATTGTTTAATGCGGTTTTACGACGGTTCATATCTTAACCTAACCTAACATTCGCAGTTGTATCTAAAAACGCTCTATTACACTGTTTTGTTCACAATTACGATATTTGCATAACCTCACAGTTTTTCACCAACTTATTGCAGTACAGAACGCTGTATCTCGCTAAATGACATTGTTCTTTAAGGTTTCACGATGCTTGCATGCGATTTAACGAGAATATCACAATATAGCAGTTTCGCACTTGTAACGGTAGAACACGCAGTATTTGGCTTGTTCATGCCGTTTTGTGTGCTTTCACAACATTTCACCTATCGCAGTTTCATACTCGCTATAAAACAACACTATCTCGTTATATGACGTCATTTTTGGTAGTTTCACGACGCTACCTAGCTTAAACTAACCTAACCTAACCTAACCTTCGCACTTCTATCGTTAGAAAACGTTTTACTCGCCACTTTACAATGTTTTCTACAAGATTACGACGGTTTCATGCGCTTTCACAATAGATATCGTAGTTCCCGACTTGTAATGTTGAAAAACACTACATCTCACTAAGTGACATTGTTTAATGCGGTTTTACGACGGTTGATATGTCAACCTAACCTAACATTCGCACTTGTATCTAACGACGCTCAATTACACTGTTTCGTTCACAATTACGATATTTGCTTGACCTCACAGTTTCTCACCAACCTATTACAGTACAGAACGCTGTATCTGGCTAAATGACATCGTTCTTTAAGGTTTCACGATACTTGCATGCGCTTTACCGAGAATGTCACAACATAGCACTTTCGCACTTGTAACGGTACAACACGCAGTATTTGACTTGTTCATGCCGTTTTGTGTGCTTTCACAACATTTTACCTATCGCAGTTTCGTACTCGCAATAAAACAACACTATCTCGTTAGACGACGTCGTTTTTGGTGGTTTCACGACGCTACCTAGCTTAAACTAACATAACTCAACCTAACATAACCTTCGCACTTCTATCGTTAGAAAACGTTTTACTCGCTACTTTACATTGCTTTCTACAACATTACGACGGTTTCAAGCGCTTTCACATTAGGCATCGCAGTTCCCAACTTGTAAAGGTGAAAAACACTGCATCTCACTAAGTGACATTGTTTATTGCGGTTTTACGACGGTTCATACCTTAACCTAACGTAACCTAACCTAACCTAACCCAACCTAACCTAACATAACCTAACCTAACCTAACCTAACCTAACCAAACCTAACCTAACGTAACCTAACCTAACCTAACCTAACCTAACGACGTTTGCAAGTGCTTTCACATTAGATATCGCAGTTCCCAACTTGTAATGGTGAAAAACACTGCATCTCACTAAGTGACATTGTTTAATGCGGTTTTACGACGGTTCATATCTTAACCTAACCTAACATTCGCACTTGTATTAAAAAACGCTCTATTACACTGTTTCGTTCACAATTAGGATATTTGCATAACCTCACAGTTTTTCACCAACTTATTGCAGTACAGAACGCTGTATCTCGCTAAATGACATCGTTCTTTAAGGTTTCACGATGCTTGCATGCGCTTTAACGAGAATATCACAACATAGCAGTTTCGCACTTGTAACGGTACAACACGCAGTATTTGGCTTGTTCATGCCGTTTTGTGTGCTTTCACAACATTTCACCTATCGCAGTTTCGTACTCGCAATAAAACAACAGTATCTCGTTAGATGACGTTGTTTTTGGTAGTTTCACGATGCTACCTAGCTTAAACTAACATAACTCAACCTAACATGACCTTCGCACTTCTATCGTTAGAAAACGTTTTACTCGCTACTTTACATTGCTTTCTACAACATTACGACGGTTTCAAGCACTTTCACATTAGATATCACAGTTCCCAATTTGTAAAGGTGAAAAACACTGCATCTCACTAAGTGACATTGTTTAATGCGGTTTTACGACGGTTCATACCTTAACCTAACCTAACCTAACCTAACCTTACCTAACCTAACCTAACCTAACCCAACCCAACTTAACCTAACCTAACCTAACCTAACCTAAACTAACCTAACCCAACCTAACCTAACCTGACCCAACCTAACCCAACCCAACCCAACCTAACCTAAGCTAACCTAACCTAACCTAACCAAACCTAACCTAACCTAACTTAACCTAACCTAACGTAACCTAACCTAACCTATTCTAATGTAACCTAACCTTACCTGACCTAACCTAACCTAACGTAACCTAACCTAACCTAGCATAACCTAACGTAACCTAACCTAACCTAACGTAACCTAACCTAACCTAACCCAACCTAACCCAACCCAACCCAACACAACAACACCCAACCCAACCTAACCTAACCTAACCTAACCTTACCTAACCTAACCAAATTATCCTTACCTAACCTAACCTAACGTAACGTAACCTAACCTAACCTAACCTAACCTAACCTAACCTAACCTAACGTAACCTAACCTAACCTAACCTAACCCAACCTAACCTAACCTAACCTAACCTAACCCAACTCAACCCAACCTAACCAAATCTAACCTAACCTAACGACGGTTGCAAGCGCTTTCACATTAAATATCGCAGTTCCCCACTTTTAATGGTGAAAAACACTGCATCTCAGTAATTGACATTGTTTAATGCGGTTTTACGACGGTTCATATCTTAACCTAACCTAACATTCGCACTTGTATCTAAAAACGCTCTATTACACTGTTTTGTTCACAATTACGATATTTGCATAACCTCACAGTTTTTCACCAACTTATTGCAGTACAGAACGCTGTATCTCGCTAAATGACATTGTTCTTTAAGGTTTCACGATGCTTGCATGCGATTTAACGAGAATATCACAATATAGCAGTTTCGCACTTGTAACGGTAGAACACGCAGTATTTGGCTTGTTCATGCCGTTTTGTGTGCTTTCACAACATTTCACCTATCGCAGTTTAATACTCGCTATAAAACACCACTATCTCGTTAGATGACGTCGTTTTTGGTAGTTTCACGACGCTACCTAGCTTAAACTAACCTAACCTAACCTAACCTACGCACTTCTATCGTTAGAAAACGTTTTACTCGCTACTTTACATTGCTTTCTACAACATTACGACGGTTTCAAGCGCTTTCACATGATATCGCAGTACCCAACTTGTAAAGGTGAAAAACACTGCATCTCACTAAGTGACATTGTTTATTGCGGTTTTACGACGGTTCATACCTTAACCTAACGTAACCTAACCTAACCTAACCCAACCTAACCTAACATAACCTAACCTAACCTAACCTAACCTAACCAAACCTAACCTAACGTAACCTAACCTAACCTAACGACGTTTGCAAGTGCTTTCACATTAGATATCGCAGTTCCCAACTTGTAATGGTGAAAAACACTGCATCTCACTGAGTGACATTGTTTAATGCGGTTTTACGACGGTTCATATCTTAACCTAACCTAACATTCGCACTTGTATTAAAAAACGCTCCATTACACTGTTTCGTTCACAATTAGGATATTTGCATAACCTCACAGTTTTTCACCAACTTATTGCAATACAGAACGCTGTATCTCGCTAAATGACATCGTTCTTTAAGGTTTCACGATGCTTGCATGCGCTTTAACGAGAATATCACAACATAGCAGTTTCGCACTTGTAACGGTACAACACGCAGTATTTGGCTTGTTCATGCCGTTTTGTGTGCTTTCACAACATTTCACCTATCGCAGTTTCGTACTCGCAATAAAACAACACTATCTCGTTAGATGACGTTGTTTTTGGTAGTTTCACGACGCTACCTAGCTTAAACTAACATAACTCAACCTAACATGACCTTCGCACTTCTATCGTTAGAAAACGTTTTACTCGCTACTTTACATTGCTTTCTACAACATTACGACGGTTTCAAGCGCTTTCACATTAGATATCACAGTTCCCAACTTGTAAAGGTGAAAAACACTGCATCTCACTAAGTGACATTGTTTAATGCGGTTTTACGACGGTTCATACCTTAACCTAACCTAACCTAACCTAACCTAACCTTACCTAACCTAACCTAACCTAACCCAACCCAACTTAACCTAACCTAACCTAACCTAACCTAAACTAACCCAACCCAACCTAACCTAACCTAAGCTAACCTAACCTAACCTAACCAAACCTAACCTAACCTAACTTAACCTAACCTAACGTAACCTAACCTAACCTATTCTAACGTAACCTAACCTTACCTGACCTAACCTAACCTAACGTAACCTAACCTAACCTAACATAACCTAACGTAACCTAACCTAACCTAACGTAACCTAACCTAACCTAACCCAACCTAACCCAACCCAACCCAACCCAACAACACCCAACCCAACCTAACCTAACCTAACCTAACCTTACCTAACCTAACCAAATTATCCTTACCTAACCTAACCTAACCTAACGTAACGTAACCTAACCTAACCTAACCTAACGTAACCTAACCTAACGTAACCTAACCTAACCTAACCTAACCCAACCTAACCTAACCTAACCTAACCCAACTCAACCCAACCTAACCTAATCTAACCTAACCTAACCTAACCTAACCTAACCTAACCAAACCTAACCTAACCTAACCTAACCTAACCTAACCTAACGACGGTTGCAAGCGCTTTCACATTAAATATCGCAGTTCCCCACTTTTAATGGTGAAAAACACTGCATCTCAGTAATTGACATTGTTTAATGCGGTTTTACGACGGTTCATATCTTAACCTAACCTAACATTCGCACTTGTATCTAAAAACGCTCTTTTACACTGATTTGTCCACAATTACGATATTTGCTTAACCTCACAGTTTTTCACCAACTTATTGCAGTACAGAACGCTGTATCTCCCTAAATGACATTGTTCTTTAAGGTTTCACGATGCTTGCATGCGATTTAACGAGAATATCACAATATAGCAGTTTCGCACTTGTAACGGTAGAACACGCAGTATTTGGCTTGTTCATGCCGTTTTGTGTACTTTCACAACATTTCACCTATCGCAGTTTAAAACTCGCTATAAAACAACACTATCTCGTTAGATGACGTCGTTTTTGGTAGTTTCACGACGCTACCTAGCTTAAACTAACCTAACCTAACCTAACCTTCGCACTTCTATCGTTAGAAAACGTTTTACTCGCCACTTTACAATGTTTTCTACAAGATTACGACGGTTTCATGCGCTTTCACATTAGATATCGTAGTTCCCGACTTGTAATGTTGAAAAACACTACATCTCACTAAGTGACATTGTTTAATGCGGTTTTACGACGGTTGATATGTCAACCTAACCTAACATTCGCACTTGTATCTAAAGACGCTCAATTACACTGTTTCGTTCACAATTACGATATTTGCTTCACCTCACAGTTTCTCACCAACTTATTACAGTACAGAACGCTGTATCTCGCTAAATGACATCGTTCTTTAAGGTTTCACGATACTTGCATGCGCTTTACCGAGAATGTCACAACATAGCACTTTCGCACTTGTAACGGTACAACACGCAGTATTTGGCTTGTTCATGCCGTTTTGTGTGCTTTCACAACATTTTACCTATCGCCGTTTCGTACTGGCAATAAAACAACACTATCTCGTTAGATGACGTCGTTTTTGGTGGTTTCACGACGCTACCTAGTTTAAACTAACATAACTGAACCTAACATAACCTTCGCACTTCTATCGTTAGAAAACGTTTTACTCGCTACTTTACATTGCTTTCTACAACATTACAACGGTTTCAAGCGCTTTCACATTAGATATCGCAGTTCCCAACTTGTAAAGGTGAAAAACACTGCATCTCACTAAGTGACATTGTTTATTGCGGTTTTACGACGGTTCATATCTTAACCTAACCTAACATTCGTACTTGTATTGAAAAACGCTCTATTACACTGTTTCGTTCACAATTACGATATTTGCATAACCTCACAGTTTTTTTCCAACTTATTGCAGTACAGAACGCTGTATCTCGCTAAATGACATCATTCTTTAAGGTTTCACGATGCTTGCATGCGCTTTAACGAGAATATCACAATATAGCAGTTTCGCACTTGTAACGGTAGAACACGCAGTATTTGGCTTGTTCATGCCGTTTTGTGTGCATTCACAACATTTTACCTATCGCAGTTTAATACTCGCAATGAAACAACACTATCTCGTTAGATGACGTCGTTTTTGGTAGTTTCACGACGCTACCTAGCTTAAACTAACCTAACCTAACCTAACCTTCGCACTTCTATCGTTAGAAAACGTTTACTCGCAACTTTACAATGTTTTCTACAAGATTACGACGGTTTCATGCGCTTTCACATTAGATATCGTAGTTCCCGACTTGTAATGTTGAAAAACACTACATCTCACTAAGTGACATTGTTTAATGCGGTTTTACGACGGTTGATATGTCAACCTAACCTAACATTCGCACTTGTATCTAAAGACGCTCAATTACACTGTTTCGTTCACAATTACGATATTTGCTTGACCTCACAGTTTCTCACCAACTTATTACAGTACAGAACGCTGTATCTCGCTAAATGACATCGTTCTTTAAGGTTTCACGATACTTGCATGCGCTTTACCGAGAATGTCACAACATAGCAGTTTGGCACTTGTAACGGTACAACACGCAGTATTTGGCTTGTTCATGCCGTTTTGAGTGCTTTCACAACATTTTACCTGTCGCAGTTTCGTACTCGCATTAAAACAACACTATCTCGTTAGATGACGTCGTTTTTGGTGGTTTCACGACGCTACCTAGCTTAAACTAACATAACTCAAACTAACCGAACCTTCGCACTTCTATCGTTAGAAAACGTTTTATTCGCTACTTTACAATGTTTTCTACAAGATTACGACGGTTTCATGCGCTTTCACATTAGATATCGCAGTTCCCGACTTGTAATGGTGAAAAACACTGCATCTCACTAAGTGACATTGTTTATTGCGGTTTTACGACGGTTCATACCTTAACCTAACGTAACCTAACCTAACCTAACCCAACCTAACCTAACATAACCTAACCTAACCTAACCTAACCAAACCTAACCTAACGTAACCTAACCTAACCTAACCTAACCTAACGACGTTTGCAAGTGCTTTCACATTAGATATCGCAGTTCCCGACTTGTAATGGTGAAAAACACTGCATCTCACTAAGTGACATTGTTTATTGCGGTTTTACGACGGTTCATACCTTAACCTAACGTAACCTAACCTAACCTAACCCAACCTAACCTAACATAACCTAACCTAACCTAACCTAACCAAACCTAACCTAACGTAACCTAACCTAACCTAACCTAACCTAACGACGTTTGCAAGTGCTTTCACATTAGATATCGCAGTTCCCAACTTGTAATGGTGAAAAACACTGCATCTCACTAAGTGACATTGTTTAATGCGGTTTTACGACGGTTCATATCTTAACCTAACCTAACATTCGCATTTGTATTAAAAAACGCTCTATTACACTGTTTCGTTCACAATTAGGATATTTGCATAACCTCACAGTTTTTCACCAACTTATTGCAGTACAGAACGCTGTATCTCGCTAAATGACATCGTTCTTTAAGGTTTCACGATGCTTGCATGCGCTTTAACGAGAATATCACAACATAGCAGTTTCGCACTTGTAACGGTACAACACGCAGTATTTGGCTTGTTCATGCCGTTTTGTGTGCTTTCACAACATTTCACCTATCGCAGTTTCGTACTCGCAATAAAACAACACTATCTCGTTAGATGACGTTGTTTTTGGTAGTTTCACGACGCTACCTAGCTTAAACTAACATAACTCAACCTAACATGACCTTCGCACTTCTATCGTTAGAAAACGTTTTACTCGCTACTTTACATTGCTTTCTACAACATTACGACGGTTTCAAGCGCTTTCACATTAGATATCACAGTTCCCAACTTGTAAAGGTGAAAAACACTGCATCTCACTAAGTGACATTGTTTAATGCGGTTTTACGACGGTTCATACCTTAACCTAACCTAACCTAACCTAACCTAACCTTACCTAACCTAACCTAACCTAACCCAACCCAACTTAACCTAACCTAACCTAACCTAACCTAACCTAACGTAACCTAACCTAACGTAACCTAACCTAACCTAACCTAACCTAACCCAACCTAACCTAACCTAACCTAACCCAACTCAACCCAACCTAACCTAATCTAACCTAACCTAACCTAACCTAACCAAACCTAACCTAACCTAACCTAACCTAACCTAACCTAACGACGGTTGCAAGCGCTTTCACATTAAATATCGCAGTTCCCCACTTTTAATGGTGAAAAACACTGCATCTCAGTAATTGACATTGTTTAATGCGGTTTTACGACGGTTCATATCTTAACCTAACCTAACATTCGCACTTGTATCTAAAAACGCTCTATTACACTGTTTTGTTCACAATTACGATATTTGCTTAACCTCACAGTTTTTCACCAACTTATTGCAGTACAGAACGCTGTATCTCCCTAAATGACATTGTTCTTTAAGGTTTCACGATGCTTGCATGCGATTTAACGAGAATATCACAATATAGCAGTTTCGCACTTGTAACGGTAGAACACGCAGTATTTGGCTTGTTCATGCCGTTTTGTGTACTTTCACAACATTTCACCTATCGCAGTTTAATACTCGCTATAAAACAACACTATCTCGTTAGATGACGTCGTTTTTGGTAGTTTCACGACGCTACCTAGCTTAAACTAACCTAACCTAACCTATTCTTCGCACTTCTATCGTTAGAAAACGTTTTACTCGCCACTTTACAATGTTTTCTACAAGATTACGACGGTTTCATGCGCTTTCACATTAGATATCGTAGTTCCCGACTTGTAATGTTGAAAAACACTACATCTCACTAAGTGACATTGTTTAATGCGGTTTTACGACGGTTGATATGTCAACCTAACCTAACATTCGCACTTGTATCTAAAGACGCTCAATTACACTGTTTCGTTCACAATTACGATATTTGCTTCACCTCACAGTTTCTCACCAACTTATTACAGTACAGAACGCTGTATCTCGCTAAATGACATCGTTCTTTAAGGTTTCACGATACTTGCATGCGCTTTACCGAGAATGTCACAACATAGCACTTTCGCACTTGTAACGGTACAACACGCAGTATTTGGCTTGTTCATGCCGTTTTGTGGGCTTTCACAACATTTTACCTATCGCCGTTTCGTACTGGCAATAAAACAACACTATCTCGTTAGATGACGTCGTTTTTGGTGGTTTCACGACGCTACCTAGCTTAAACTAACATAACTCAACCTAACATAACCTTCGCACTTCTATCGTTAGAAAACGTTTTACTCGCTACTTTACATTGCTTTCTACAACATTACGACGGTTTCAAGCGCTTTCACATTAGATATCGCAGTTCCCAACTTGTAAAGGTGAAAAACACTGCATCTCACTAAGTGACATTGTTTATTGCGGTTTTACGACGGTTCATACTTTAACCTAACGTAACCTAACCTAACGTAACCCAACCTAACCTAACCTAACCTAACCTAACCTAACCTAACCAAACCTAACCTAACCTAACCTAACGACGTTTGCAAGTGCTTTCACATTAGATATCGCAGTTCCCAACTTGTAATGGTGAAAAACAATGCATCTCACTAAGTGACATTGTTTAATGCGGTTTTACGACGGTTCATATCTTAACCTAACCTAACATTCGTACTTGTATTGAAAAACGCTCTATTACACTGTTTCGTTCACAATTACGATATTTGCATAACCTCACAGTTTTTCACCAACTTATTGCAGTACAGAACGCTGTATCTCGCTAAATGACATCATTCTTTAAGGTTTCACGATGCTTGCATGCGCTTTAACGAGAATATCACAATATAGCAGTTTCGCACTTGTAACGGTAGAACACGCAGTATTTGGCTTGTTCATGCCGTTTTGTGTGCATTCACAACATTTTACCTATCGCAGTTTAATACTCGCAATGAAACAACACTATCTCGTTAGATGACGTCGTTTTTGGTAGTTTCACGACGCTACCTAGCTTAAACTAACCTAACCTAACCTAACCTTCGCACTTCTATCGTTAGAAAACGTTTACTCGCAACTTTACAATGTTTTCTACAAGATTACGACGGTTTCATGCGCTTTCACATTAGATATCGTAGTTCCCGACTTGTAATGTTGAAAAACACTACATCTCACTAAGTGACATTGTTTAATGCGGTTTTACGACGGTTGATATGTCAACCTAACCTAACATTCGCACTTGTATCTAAAGACGCTCAATTACACTGTTTCGTTCACAATTACGATATTTGCTTGACCTCACAGTTTCTCACCAACTTATTACAGTACAGAACGCTGTATCTCGCTAAATGACATCGTTCTTTAAGGTTTCACGATACTTGCATGAGCTTTACCGAGAATGTCACAACATAGCAGTTTGGCACTTGTAACGGTACAACACGCAGTATTTGGCTTGTTCATGCCGTTTTGAGTGCTTTCACAACATTTTACCTGTCGCAGTTTCGTACTCGCATTAAAACAACACTATCTCGTTAGATGACGTCGTTTTTGGTGGTTTCACGACGCTACCTAGCTTAAACTAACATAACTCAAACTAACCGAACCTTCGCACTTCTATCGTTAGAAAACGTTTTATTCGCTACTTTACAATGTTTTCTACAAGATTACGACGGTTTCATGCGCTTTCACATTAGATATCGCAGTTCCCGACTTGTAATGGTGAAAAACACTGCATCTCACTAAGTGACATTGTTTATTGCGGTTTTACGACGGTTCATACCTTAACCTAACGTAACCTAACCTAACCTAACCCAACCTAACCTAACATAACCTAACCTAACCTAACCTAACCAAACCTAACCTAACGTAACCTAACCTAACCTAACCTAACCTAACGACGTTTGCAAGTGCTTTCACATTAGATATCGCAGTTCCCAACTTGTAATGGTGAAAAACACTGCATCTCACTAAGTGACATTGTTTAATGCGGTTTTACGACGGTTCATATCTTAACCTAACCTAACATTCGCACTTGTATTAAAAAACGCTCTATTACACTGTTTCGTTCACAATTAGGATATTTGCATAACCTCACAGTTTTTCACCAACTTATTGCAGTACAGAACGCTGTATCTCGCTAAATGACATCGTTCTTTAAGGTTTCACGATGCTTGCATGCGCTTCAACGAGAATATCACAACATAGCAGTTTCGCACTTGTAACGGTACAACACGCAGTATTTGGCTTGTTCATGCCGTTTTGTGTGCTTTCACATTTCACCTATCGCAGTTTCGTACTCGCAATAAAACAACACTATCTCGTTAGATGACGTTTTTTTTGTAGTTTCACGACGCTACCTAGCTTAAACTAACATAACTCAACCTAACATGACCTTCGCACTTCTATCGTTAGAAAACGTTTTACTCGCTACTTTACATTGCTTTCTACAACATTACGACGGTTTCAAGCGCCTTCACATTAGATATCACAGTTCCCAACTTGTAAAGGTGAAAAACACTGCATCTCACTAAGTGACATTGTTTAATGCGGTTTTACGACGGTTCATACCTTAACCTAACCTAACCTAACCTAACCTAACCTTACCTAACCTAACCTAACCTAACCCAACCCAACTTAACCTAACCTAACCTAACCTAACCTAAACTAACCTAACCCAACCTAACCTAACCTAACCCAACCTAACCCAACCCAACCCAACCTAACTTAACCTAAGCTAACCTAACCTAACCTAACCAAACCTAACCTAACCTAACTTAACCTAACCTAACGTAACCTAACCTAACCTATTCTAACGTAACCTAACCTTACCTGACCTAACATAACCTAACGTAACCTAACCTAACCTAACCTAACGTAACCTAACCTAACCTAACCCAACCTAACCCAACCCAACCCAACCCAACAACACCCAACCCAACCTAACCTAACCTAACCTAACCTTACCTAACCTAACCAAATTATCCTTACCTAACCTAACCTAACGTAAAGTAACCTAACCTAACCTAACCTAACGTAACCTAACCTAACGTAACCTAACCTAACCCAACCTAACCTAACCTAACCTAACCTAACCCAACTCAACCCAACCTAACCTAATCTAACCTAACCTAACCTAACCTAACCTAACCAAACCTAACCTAACCTAACCTAACCTAACCTAACGACGGTTGCAAGCGCTTTCACATTAAATATCGCAGTTCCCCACTTTTAATGGTGAAAAGCACTGCATCTCAGTAATTGACATTGTTTAATGCGGTTTTACGACGGTTCATATCTTAACCTAACCTAACATTCGCACTTGTATCTAAAAACGCTCTATTACACTGTTTTGTTCACAATTACGATATTTGCATAACCTCACAGTTTTTCACCAACTTATTGCAGTACAGAACGCTGTATCTCGCTAAATGACATTGTTCTTTAAGGTTTCATGATGCTTGCATGCGATTTAACGAGAATATCACAATATAGCAGTTTCGCACTTGTAACGGTAGAACACGCAATATTTGGCTTGTTCATGCCGTTTTGTGTGCTTTCACAACATTTCACCTATCGCAGTTTAATACTCGCTATAAAACAACACTATCTCGTTAGATGACGTCGTTTTTGGTAGTTTCACGACGCTACCTAGCTTAAACTAACATAACCTAACCTAACCTTCGAACTTCTATCGTTAGAAGACGTTTTACTCGCCACTTTACAATGTTTTCTACAAGATTACGACGGTTTCATGCGCTTTCACATTAGATATCGTAGTTCCCGACTTGTAATGTTGAAAAACACCACATCTCACTAAGTGACATTGTTTAATGCGGTTTTACGACGGTTGATATGTCAACCTAACCTAACATTCGCACTTGTATCTAAAGACGCTCAATTACACTGTTTCGTTCACAATTACGATATTTGCTTGACCTCACAGTTTCTCACCAACTTATTACAGTACAGAACGCTGTATCTCGCTAAATGACATCGTTCTTTAAGGTTTCACGATACTTGCATGCGCTTTACCGAGAATGTCACAACATAACAGTTTCGCACTTGTAACGGTACAACACGCAGTATTTGGCTTGTTCATGCCGTTTTGAGTGCTTTTACAACATTTTACCTGTCGCAGTTTCGTACTCGCTTTAAAACAACACTATCTCGTTAGATGACGTCGTTGTTTGGTGGTTTCACGACGCTACCTAGCTTAAACTAACATAACTCAAACTAACCGAACCTTCGCACTTCTATCGTTAGAAAACGTTTTATTCGCTACTTTACAATGTTTTCTACAAGATTACGACGGTTTCATGCGCTTTCACATTAGATATCGCAGTTCCCGACTTGTAATGGTGAAAAACACAGCATCTCACTAAGTGACATTGTTTAACGCGGTTTTAGCGCGGTTCATATCTTAACCGAACCTAACCTTACCTAAACCAACCTAACCTAACCTAACCTAACCAAACCTTACCTAACATACCCTAACCTAACCTAACCTAACCTAACCTAACCAAACCTAAGCTAACCTAACCTAACGTAACCTAACCTAACCTAACCTAACCTAACCTAACGACGTTTGCAAGCGCTTTCACATTAGATATCGCAGTTCCCGACTTGTAATGGTGAAAAACACTGCATCTCACTAAGTGACATTGATTAATGCGGTTTTACGACGGTTCATATCTTAACCTAACCTAACATTCGCACTTGTATTAAAAAACGCTCTATTACACTGTTTCGTTCACAATTACGATATTTGCATAACCTCACAGTTTTTCACCAAATTATTGCAGTACAGAACGCTGTATCTCGCTAAATGACAATGTTCTTTAAGGTTTCACGATGCTTGCATGCGCTTTAACGAGAATATTACAATATAGCAGTTTCGCACTTGTAACGGTAGAACACGCAGTATTTGGCTTGTTCATGCCGTTTTGTGTGCATTCACAACATTTCACCTATCGCAGTTTAATACTCGCAATAAAACAACACTATCTCGTTAGATGACGTCGTTTTTGGTAGTTTCACGACGCTACCTAGCTTAAACTAACCTAACCTAACCTAACCTTCGCACTTCTATCGTTAGAAAACGTTTTACTCGCAATTTTACAATGTTTTCTACACGATTACGACGGTTTCATGCGCTTTCACATTAGATATCGTAGTTCCCGACTTGTAATGTTGAAAAACACTACATCTCACTAAGTGACATTGTTTAATGCGGTTTTACGACGGTTGATATCTCAACCTAACCTAACATTCGCACTTGTATCTAAATACGCTCAATTACACTGTTTCGTTCACAATTACGATATTTGCTTGACCTCACAGTTTCTCACCAACTTATTACAGTACAGAACGCTGTATCTCGCTAGATGACATCGTTCTTTAAGGTTTCACGATACTTGCATGCGCTTTAACGAGAATATCACAATAAAGCAGTTTCGCACTTGTAACGGCACAAGACGCAGTATCTGGCTAGTTCATGCCATTTTGTGTGCTTTCCCAATATTTCACCTATCGCAGTTTCGTACTCGCAATAAAACAACACTATCTCGTTAGATGACATCGTTTTTGGTGGTTTCACGACGCTACCTAGCTCAAACTAACCGAACCTTCGCACTTCTATCGTTAGAAAACGTTTTATTCGCTACTTTACAATGTTTTCTACAAGATTACGACGGTTTCATGCGCTTTCACATTAGATATCGCAGTTCCCGACTTGTAATGGTGGAAAACACAGCATCTCACTAAGTGACATTGTTTAATGCGGTTTTAGCGCGGTTCATATCTTAACCTAACCTAACCTTACCTAACCCAACCTAACCTAACCTAACCCGACCAAACCTTACCTAACATACCCTAACCTAACCTAACCTAACCTAACCAAACCTAACCTAACCTAACCTAACCTAACCTAACCTAACCTAACGACGTTTGCAAGCGCTTTCACATTAGATATCGCAGTTCCCGACTTGTAATGGTGAAAACACTGCATCTCACTAAGTGACATTGTTTATTGCGGTTTTACGACGGTTCATACCTTAACCTAACCTAACCTAACCTAACCTAACCTTACCTAACCTAACCTAACCTAACCCAACCCAACTTAACCTAACCTAACCTAACCTAACCTAAACTAACCTAACCCAACCTAACCTAACCTAACCTAACCTAACCCAACCTAACCCAACCCATCCCAACCTAACCTAACCTAAGCTAACCTAACCTAACCTAACCAAACCTAACCTAACCTAACTTAACCTAACCTAACGTAACCTAACCTAACCTATTCTAACGTAACCTAACCTTACCTGACCTAACCTAACCTAACGTAACCTAACCTAACCTAACATAACCTAACGTAACCTAACCTAACCTAACCTAACGTAACCTAACCTAACCAAACCCAACCTAACCCAACCCAACCCAACCCAACCCAACAACACCCAACCCAACCTAACCTTACCTAACCTAACCAAATTATCCTTACCTTACCTAACCTAACCTAACGTAACCTAACCTAACCTAACCTAACGTAACCTAACCTAACGTAACCTAACCTAACCTAACCTAACCTAACCCAACCTAACCTAACCTAACCTAACCTAACACAACTCCACCCAACCTAACCTAATCTAACCTAACCTAACCTAACCTAACCTAACCAAACCTAACCTAACCTAACCTAACCTAACCTAACCTAACGACGGTTGCAAGCGCTTTCACATTAAATATCGCAGTTCCCCACTTTTAATGGTGAAAAACACTGCATCTCAGTAATTGACATTGTTTAATGCGGTTTTACGACGGTTCATATCTTAACCTAACCTAACATTCGCAGTTGTATCTAAAAACGCTCTATTACACTGTTTTGTTCACAATTACGATATTTGCATAACCTCACAGTTTTTCACCAACTTATTGCAGTACAGAACGCTGTATCTCGCTAAATGACATTGTTCTTTAAGGTTTCACGATGCTTGCATGCGCTTTACCGAGAATGTCACAACATAGCACTTTCGCACTTGTAACGGTACAACACGCAGTATTTGACTTGTTCATGCCGTTTTGTGTGCTTTCACAACATTTTACCTATCGCAGTTTCGTACTCGCAATAAAACAACACTATCTCGTTAGACGACGTCGTTTTTGGTGGTTTCACGACGCTACCTAGCTTAAACTAACATAACTCAACCTAACATAACCTTCGCACTTCTATCGTTAGAAAACGTTTTACTCGCTACTTTACATTGCTTTCTACAACATTACGACGGTTTCAAGCGCTTTCACATTAGGCATCGCAGTTCCCAACTTGTAAAGGTGAAAAACACTGCATCTCACTAAGTGACATTGTTTATTGCGGTTTTACGACGGTTCATACCTTAACCTAACGTAACCTAACCTAACCTAACCCAACCTAACCTAACATAACCTAACCTAACCTAACCTAACCTAACCAAACCTAACCTAACGTAACCTAACCTAACCTAACCTAACCTAACCTAACGACGTTTGCAAGTGCTTTCACATTAGATATCGCAGTTCCCAACTTGTAATGGTGAAAAACACTGCATCTCACTAAGTGACATTGTTTAATGCGGTTTTACGACGGTTCATATCTTAACCTAACCTAACATTCGCACTTGTATTAAAAAACGCTCTATTACACTGTTTCGTTCACAATTAGGATATTTGCATAACCTCACAGTTTTTCACCAACTTATTGCAGTACAGAACGCTGTATCTCGCTAAATGACATCGTTCTTTAAGGTTTCACGATGCTTGCATGCGCTTTAACGAGAATATCACAACATAGCAGTTTCGCACTTGTAACGGTACAACACGCAGTATTTGGCTTGTTCATGCCGTTTTGTGTGCTTTCACAACATTTCACCTATCGCAGTTTCGTACTCGCAATAAAACGACAGTATCTCGTTAGATGACGTTGTTTTTGGTAGTTTCACGATGCTACCTAGCTTAAACTAACATAACTCAACCTAACATGACCTTCGCACTTCTATCGTTAGAAAACGTTTTACTCGCTACTTTACATTGCTTTCTACAACATTACGACGGTTTCAAGCACTTTCACATTAGATATCACAGTTCCCAATTTGTAAAGGTGAAAAACACTGCATCTCACTAAGTGACATTGTTTAATGCGGTTTTACGACGGTTCATACCTTAACCTAACCTAACCTAACCTAACCTTACCTAACCTAACCTAACCTAACCCAACCCAACTTAACCTAACCTAACCTAACCTAACCTAAACTAACCCAACCCAACCTAACCTAACCTAAGCTAACCTAACCTAACCTAACCAAACCTAACCTAACCTAACTTAACCTAACCTAACGTAACCTAACCTAACCTATTCTAACGTAACCTAACCTTACCTGACCTAACCTAACCTAACGTAACCTAACCTAACCTAACATAACCTAACGTAACCTAACCTAACCTAACGTAACCTAACCTAACCTAACCCAACCTAACCCAACCCAACCCAACCCAACAACACCCAACCCAACCTAACCTAACCTAACCTAACCTTACCTAACGTAACCAAATTATCCTTACCTAACCTAACCTAACCTAACGTAACGTAACCTAACCTAACCTAACCTAACGTAACCTAACGTAACGTAACCTAACCTAACCTAACCTAACCCAACCTAACCTAACCTAACCTAACCCAACTCAACCCAACCCAACCTAACCTAATCTAACCTAACCTAACCTAACCTAACCTAACCTAACCAAACCTAACCTAACCTAACCTAACCTAACCTAACCTAACGACGGTTGCAAGCGCTTTCACATTAAATATCGCAGTTCCCCACTTTTAATGGTGAAAAACACTGCATCTCAGTAATTGACATTGTTTAATGCGGTTTTACGACGGTTCATATCTTAACCTAACCTAACATTCGCACTTGTATCTAAAAACGCTCTTTTACACTGATTTGTCCACAATTACGATATTTGCTTAACCTCACAGTTTTTCACCAACTTATTGCAGTACAGAACGCTGTATCTCCCTAAATGACATTGTTCTTTAAGGTTTCACGATGCTTGCATGCGATTTAACGAGAATATCACAATATAGCAGTTTCGCACTTGTAACGGTAGAACACGCAGTATTTGGCTTGTTCATGCCGTTTTGTGTACTTTCACAACATTTCACCTATCGCAGTTTAATACTCGCTATAAAACAACACTATCTCGTTAGATGACGTCGTTTTTGGTAGTTTCACGACGCTACCTAGCTTAAACTAACCTAACCTAACCTAACCTTCGCACTTCTATCGTTAGAAAACGTTTTACTCGCCACTTTACAATGTTTTCTACAAGATTACGACGGTTTCATGCGCTTTCACATTAGATATCGTAGTTCCCGACTTGTAATGTTGAAAAACACTACATCTCACTAAGTGACATTGTTTAATGCGGTTTTACGACGGTTGATATGTCAACCTAACCTAACATTCGCACTTGTATCTAAAGACGCTCAATTACACTGTTTCGTTCACAATTACGATATTTGCTTCACCTCACAGTTTCTCACCAACTTATTACAGTACAGAACGCTGTATCTCGCTAAATGACATCGTTCTTTAAGGTTTCACGATACTTGCATGCGCTTTACCGAGAATGTCACAACATAGCACTTTCGCACTTGTAACGGTACAACACGCAGTATTTGGCTTGTTCATGCCGTTTTGTGTGCTTTCACAACTTTTTACCTATCGCCGTTTCGTACTGGCAATAAAACAACACTATCTCGTTAGATGACGTCGTTTTTGGTGGTTTCACGACGCTACCTAGTTTAAACTAACATAACTGAACCTAACATAACCTTCGCACTTCTATCGTTAGAAAACGTTTTACTCGCTACTTTACATTGCTTTCTACAACATTACAACGGTTTCAAGCGCTTTCACATTAGATATCGCAGTTCCCAACTTGTAAAGGTGAAAAACACTGCATCTCACTAAGTGACATTGTTTATTGCGGTTTTACGACGGTTCATACCTTAACCTAACGTAACCTAACCTAACCTAACCCAACCTAACCTAACCTAACCTAACCTAACCTAACCTAACCAAACCTAACCAAACCTAACCTAACCTAACCTAACGACGTTTGCAAGTGCTTTCACATTAGATATCGCAGTTCCCAACTTGTAATGGTGAAAAACACTGCATCTCACTAAGTGACATTGTTTAATGCGGTTTTACGACGGTTCATATCTTAACCTAACCTAACATTCGTACTTGTATTGAAAAACGCTCTATTACACTGTTTCGTTCACAATTACGATATTTGCATAACCTCACAGTTTTTTTCCAACTTATTGCAGTACAGAACGCTGTATCTCGCTAAATGACATCATTCTTTAAGGTTTCACGATGCTTGCATGCGCTTTAACGAGAATATCACAATATAGCAGTTTCGCACTTGTAACGGTAGAACACGCAGTATTTGGCTTGTTCATGCCGTTTTGTGTGCATTCACAACATTTTACCTATCGCAGTTTAATACTCGCAATGAAACAACACTATCTCGTTAGATGACGTCGTTTTTGGTAGTTTCACGACGCTACCTAGCTTAAACTAACCTAACCTAACCTAACCTTCGCACTTCTATCGTTAGAAAACGTTTACTCGCAACTTTACAATGTTTTCTACAAGATTACGACGGTTTCATGCGCTTTCACATTAGATATCGTAGTTCCCGACTTGTAATGTTGAAAAACACTACATCTCACTAAGTGACATTGTTTAATGCGGTTTTACGACGGTTGATATGTCAACCTAACCTAACATTCGCACTTGTATCTAAAGACGCTCAATTACACTGTTTCGTTCACAATTACGATATTTGCTTGACCTCACAGTTTCTCACCAACTTATTACAGTACAGAACGCTGTATCTCGCTAAATGACATCGTTCTTTAAGGTTTCACGATACTTGCATGCGCTTTACCGAGAATGTCACAACATAGCAGTTTGGCACTTGTAACGGTACAACACGCAGTATTTGGCTTGTTCATGCCGTTTTGAGTGCTTTCACAACATTTTACCTGTCGCAGTTTCGTACTCGCATTAAAACAACACTATCTCGTTAGATGACGTCGTTTTTGGTGGTTTCACGACGCTACCTAGCTTAAACTAACATAACTCAAACTAACCGAACCTTCGCACTTCTATCGTTAGAAAACGTTTTATTCGCTACTTTACAATGTTTTCTACAAGATTACGACGGTTTCATGCGCTTTCACATTAGATATCGCAGTTCCCGACTTGTAATAGTGAAAAACACTGCATCTCACTAAGTGACATTGTTTATTGCGGTTTTACGACGGTTCATACCTTAACCTAACGTAACCTAACCTAACCTAACCCAACCTAACCTAACATAACCTAACCTAACCTAACCTAACCTAACCAAACCTAACCTAACGTAACCTAACCTAACCTAACCTAACCTAACGACGTTTGCAAGTGCTTTCACATTAGATATCGCAGTTCCCAACTTGTAATGGTGAAAAACACTGCATCTCACTAAGTGACATTGTTTAATGCGGTTTTACGACGGTTCATATCTTAACCTAACCTAACATTCGCACTTGTATTAAAAAACGCTCTATTACACTGTTTCGTTCACAATTAGGATATTTGCATAACCTCACAGTTTTTCACCAACTTATTGCAGTACAGAACGCTGTATCTCGCTAAATGACATCGTTCTTTAAGGTTTCACGATGCTTGCATGCGCTTTAACGAGAATATCACAACATAGCAGTTTCGCACTTGTAACGGTACAACACGCAGTATTTGGCTTGTTCATGCCGTTTTGTGTGCTTTCACAACATTTCACCTATCGCAGTTTCGTACTCGCAATAAAACAACACTATCTCGTTAGATGACGTTGTTTTTGGTAGTTTCACGACGCTACCTAGCTTAAACTAACATAACTCAACCTAACATGACCTTCGCACTTCTATCGTTAGAAAACGTTTTACTCGCTACTTTACATTGCTTTCTACAACATTACGACGGTTTCAAGCGCTTTCACATTAGATATCACAGTTCCCAACTTGTAAAGGTGAAAAACACTGCATCTCACTAAGTGACATTGTTTAATGCGGTTTTACGACGGTTCATACCTTAACCTAACCTAACCTAACCTAACCTAACCTTACCTAACCTAACCTAACCTAACCCAACCCAACTTAACCTAACCTAACCTAACCTAACCTAACCTAACGTAACCTAACCTAACGTAACCTAACCTAACCTAACCTAACCTAACCCAACCTAACCTAACCTAACCTAACCCAACTCAACCCAACCTAACCTAATCTAACCTAACCTAACCTAACCTAACCAAACCTAACCTAACCTAACCTAACCTAACCTAACCTAACGACGGTTGCAAGCGCTTTCACATTAAATATCGCAGTTCCCCACTTTTAATGGTGAAAAACACTGCATCTCAGTAATTGACATTGTTTAATGCGGTTTTACGACGGTTCATATCTTAACCTAACCTAACATTCGCACTTGTATCTAAAAACGCTCTATTACACTGTTTTGTTCACAATTACGATATTTGCTTAACCTCACAGTTTTTCACCAACTTATTGCAGTACAGAACGCTGTATCTCCCTAAATGACATTGTTCTTTAAGGTTTCACGATGCTTGCATGCGATTTAACGAGAATATCACAATATAGCAGTTTCGCACTTGTAACGGTAGAACACGCAGTATTTGGCTTGTTCATGCCGTTTTGTGTACTTTCACAACATTTCACCTATCGCAGTTTAATACTCGCTATAAAACAACACTATCTCGTTAGATGACGTCGTTTTTGGTAGTTTCACGACGCTACCTAGCTTAAACTAACCTAACCTAACCTAACCTTCGCACTTCTATCGTTAGAAAACGTTTTACTCGCCACTTTACAATGTTTTCTACAAGATTACGACGGTTTCATGCGCTTTCACATTAGATATCGTAGTTCCCGACTTGTAATGTTGAAAAACACTACATCTCACTAAGTGACATTGTTTAATGCGGTTTTACGACGGTTGATATGTCAACCTAACCTAACATTCGCACTTGTATCTAAAGACGCTCAATTACACTGTTTCGTTCACAATTACGATATTTGCTTCACCTCACAGTTTCTCACCAACTTATTACAGTACAGAACGCTGTATCTCGCTAAATGACATCGTTCTTTAAGGTTTCACGATACTTGCATGCGCTTTACCGAGAATGTCACAACATAGCACTTTCGCACTTGTAACGGTACAACACGCAGTATTTGGCTTGTTCATGCCGTTTTGTGGGCTTTCACAACATTTTACCTATCGCCGTTTCGTACTGGCAATAAAACAACACTATCTCGTTAGATGACGTCGTTTTTGGTGGTTTCACGACGCTACCTAGCTTAAACTAACATAACTCAACCTAACATAACCTTCGCACTTCTATCGTTAGAAAACGTTTTACTCGCTACTTTACATTGCTTTCTACAAGATTACGACGGTTTCAAGCGCTTTCACATTAGATATCGCAGTTCCCAACTTGTAAAGGTGAAAAACACTGCATCTCACTAAGTGACATTGTTTATTGCGGTTTTACGACGGTTCATACTTTAACCTAACGTAACCTAACCTAACGTAACCCAACCTAACCTAACCTAACCTAACCTAACCTAACCTAACCAAACCTAACCTAACCTAACCTAACGACGTTTGCAAGTGCTTTCACATTAGATATCGCAGTTCCCAACTTGTAATGGTGAAAAACACTGCATCTCACTAAGTGACATTGTTTAATGCGGTTTTACGACGGTTCATATCTTAACCTAACCTAACATTCGTACTTGTATTGAAAAACGCTCTATTACACTGTTTCGTTCACAATTACGATATTTGCATAACCTCACAGTTTTTCACCAACTTATTGCAGTACAGAACGCTGTATCTCGCTAAATGACATCATTCTTTAAGGTTTCACGATGCTTGCATGCGCTTTAACGAGAATATCACAATATAGCAGTTTCGCACTTGTAACGGTAGAACACGCAGTATTTGGCTTGTTCATGCCGTTTTGTGTGCATTCACAACATTTTACCTATCGCAGTTTAATACTCGCAATGAAACAACACTATCTCGTTAGATGACGTCGTTTTTGGTAGTTTCACGACGCTACCTAGCTTAAACTAACCTAACCTAACCTAACCTTCGCACTTCTATCGTTAGAAAACGTTTACTCGCAACTTTACAATGTTTTCTACAAGATTACGACGGTTTCATGCGCTTTCACATTAGATATCGTAGTTCCCGACTTGTAATGTTGAAAAACACTACATCTCACTAAGTGACATTGTTTAATGCGGTTTTACGACGGTTGATATGTCAACCTAACCTAACATTCGCACTTGTATCTAAAGACGCTCAATTACACTGTTTCGTTCACAATTACGATATTTGCTTGACCTCACAGTTTCTCACCAACTTATTACAGTACAGAACGCTGTATCTCGCTAAATGACATCGTTCTTTAAGGTTTCACGATACTTGCATGAGCTTTACCGAGAATGTCACAACATAGCAGTTTGGCACTTGTAACGGTACAACACGCAGTATTTGGCTTGTTCATGCCGTTTTGAGTGCTTTCACAACATTTTACCTGTCGCAGTTTCGTACTCGCATTAAAACAACACTATCTCGTTAGATGACGTCGTTTTTGGTGGTTTCACGACGCTACCTAGCTTAAACTAACATAACTCAAACTAACCGAACCTTCGCACTTCTATCGTTAGAAAACGTTTTATTCGCTACTTTACAATGTTTTCTACAAGATTACGACGGTTTCATGCGCTTTCACATTAGATATCGCAGTTCCCGACTTGTAATGGTGAAAAACACTGCATCTCACTAAGTGACATTGTTTATTGCGGTTTTACGACGGTTCATACCTTAACCTAACGTAACCTAACCTAACCTAACCCAACCTAACCTAACATAACCTAACCTAACCTAACCTAACCAAACCTAACCTAACGTAACCTAACCTAACCTAACCTAACCTAACGACGTTTGCAAGTGCTTTCACATTAGATATCGCAGTTCCCAACTTGTAATGGTGAAAAACACTGCATCTCACTAAGTGACATTGTTTAATGCGGTTTTACGACGGTTCATATCTTAACCTAACCTAACATTCGCACTTGTATTAAAAAACGCTCTATTACACTGTTTCGTTCACAATTAGGATATTTGCATAACCTCACAGTTTTTCACCAACTTATTGCAGTACAGAACGCTGTATCTCGCTAAATGACATCGTTCTTTAAGGTTTCACGATGCTTGCATGCGCTTTAACGAGAATATCACAACATAGCAGTTTCGCACTTGTAACGGTACAACACGCAGTATTTGGCTTGTTCATGCCGTTTTGTGTGCTTTCACATTTCACCTATCGCAGTTTCGTACTCGCAATAAAACAACACTATCTCGTTAGATGACGTTTTTTTTGTAGTTTCACGACGCTACCTAGCTTAAACTAACATAACTCAACCTAACATGACCTTCGCACTTCTATCGTTAGAAAACGTTTTACTCGCTACTTTACATTGCTTTCTACAACATTACGACGGTTTCAAGCGCCTTCGCATTAGATATCACAGTTCCCAACTTGTAAAGGTGAAAAACACTGCATCTCACTAAGTGACATTGTTTAATGCGGTTTTACGACGGTTCATACCTTAACCTAACCTAACCTAACCTAACCTAACCTTACCTAACCTAACCTAACCTAACCCAACCCAACTTAACCTAACCTAACCTAACCTAAACTAACCTAACCCAACCTAACCTAACCTAACCCAACCTAACCCAACCCAACCCAACCTAACTTAACCTAAGCTAACCTAACCTAACCTAACCAAACCTAACCTAACCTAACTTAACCTAACCTAACGTAACCTAACCTAACCTATTCTAACGTAACCTAACCTTACCTGACCTAACATAACCTAACGTAATGCTTGCATGCGATTTAACGAGAATATCACAATATAGCAGTTTCGCACTTGTAACGGTAGAACACGCAGTATTTGGCTTGTTCATGCCGTTTTGTGTGCTTTCACAACATTTCACCTATCGCAGTTTAATACTCGCTATAAAACAACACTATCTCGTTAGATGACGTCGTTTTTGGTAGTTTCACGACGCTACCTAGCTTAAACTAACCTAACCTAACCTAACCTTCGCACTTCTATCGTTAGAAAACGTTTTACTCGCCACTTTACAATGTTTTCTACAAGATTACGGCGGTTTCATGCGCTTTCACATTAGATATCGTAGTTCCCGACTTGTAATGTTGAAAAACACTACATCTCACTAAGTGACATTGTTTAATGCGGTTTTACGACGGTTGATATGTCAACCTAACCTAACATTCGCACTTGTATCTAAAGACGCTCAATTACACTGTTTCGTTCACAATTACGATATTTGCTTGACCTCACAGTTTCTCACCAACTTATTACAGTACAGAACGCTGTATCTCGCTAAATGACATCGTTCTTTAAGGTTTCACGATACTTGCATGCGCTTTACCGAGAATGTCACAACATAGCACTTTCGCACTTGTAACGGTACAACACGCAGTATTTGGCTTGTTCATGCCGTTTTGTGTGCTTTCACAATATTTTACCTATCGCAGTTTCGTACTCGCAATAAAACAACACTATCTCGTTAGATGACGTCGTTTTTGGTGGTTTCACGACGCTACCTAGCTTAAACTAACATAACTCAACCTAACATAACCTTCGCACTTCTATCGTTAGAAAACGTTTTACTCGCTACTTTACATTGCATTCTACAACATTACGACGGTTTCAAGCGCTTTCGCATTAGATATCGCAGTTCCCAACTTGTAAAGGTGAAAAACACTGCATCTCACTAAGTGACATTGTTTATTGCGGTTTTACGACGGTTCATACCTTAACCTAACCTAACCTAACCTAACCTAACCTTACCTAATCTAACCTAACCTAACCCAACCCAACTTAGCCTAACCTAACCTAACCTAAACTAACCTAACCCAAGCTAACCTAACCTAACCTAACCTAACCCAACCTAACCCAACCCAACCCAACCTAACCTAACCTAAGCTAACGTAACCTAACCTAACCAAACCTAACCTAACCTAACTTAACCTAACCTAACGTAACCTAACCTAACCTATTCTAACGTAACCTAACCTTACCTGACCTAACCTAACCTAACGTAACCTAACCTAACCTAACATAACCTAACGTAACCTAACCTAACCTAACCTAACGTAACCTAACCTAACCTAACCCAACCTAACCCAACCCAACCCAACAACACCCAACCCAACCTAACCTAACCTAACCTAACCTTACCTAACCTAACCAAATTATCCTAACCTAACGTAACCTAACCTAACCTAACCTAACGTAACCTAACCTAACGTAACCTAACCTAACCTAACCCAACCCAACCTAACCTAACCTAACCTAACCCAACTCAACCCAACCTAACCTAATCTAACCTAACCTAACCTAACCTAACCTAACCAAACCTAACCTAACCTAACCTAACAATATAAAACTTCTAGGCGCGTAAAACTTCAGACAACTAACATAAGAGACAAGGACGAGCGCACCCTAATGAAGGCACAAGACTTGTAATTGAAGCTGCAGCAATTGCTCGAGGTAGCTGTATCAGCAAACCATCGATAGCATTATCTGGGAAAGAATTGACGTTTTTAAATTCGGCACGTGAGGGCCCAGGGTGAGCACGTGATGTTTTTGCAATCTCTCTTTTCGCCTTTTGATTTTGTGTGTTGCTTATCTTCTTTCTAATATATATATGTGTGTCGTAGTAGTAATAAAATCAGTTGACTGCGCTCGTCCTTGTCTCTTATGTTAGTTGTCTGAAGTTTTACGCGCCTAGAAGTTTTATATGGATTACCAACTAGCCCAATCCCACACTTTACCTAACCTAACGACGGTTGCAAGCGCTTTCACATTAAATATCGCAGTTCCCCACTTTTAATGGTGAAAAACACTGCATCTCAGTAATTGACATTGTTTAATGCGGTTTTACGACGGTTCATATCTTAACCTAACCTAACATTCGCACTTGTATCTAAAAACGCTCTATTACACTGTTTTGTTCACAATTACGATATTTGCATAACCTCACAGTTTTTCACCAACTTATTGCAGTACAGAACGCTGTATCTCGCTAAATGACATTGTTCTTTAAGGTTTCACGATGCTTGCATGCGATTTAACGGGAATATCACAATATAGCAGTTTCGCACTTGTAACGGTAGAACACGCAGTATTTGGCTTGTTCATGCCGTTTTGTGTGCTTTCACAACATTTCACCTATCGCAGTTTAATACTCGCTATAAAACAACACTATCTCGTTAGATGACGTCGTTTTTGGTAGTTTCACGACGCTACCTAGCTTAAACTAACCTAACCTAACCTAACCTTCGCACTTCTATCGTTAGAAAACGTTTTACTTGCCACTTTACAATGTTTTCTACAAGATTACGACGGTTTCATGCGCTTTCACATTAGATATCGTAGTTCCCGACTTGTAATGTTGAAAAACACTACATCTCACTAAGTGACATTGTTTAATGCGGTTTTACGACGGTTCATATCTTAACCTAACCTAACATTCGTACTTGTATTGAAAAACGCTCTATTACACTGTTTCGTTCACAATTACGATATTTGCATAACCTCACAGTTTTTCACCAACTTATTGCAGTACAGAACGCTGTATCTCGCTAAATGACATCGTTCTTTAAGGTTTCACGATGCTTGCATGCGCTTCAACGAGAATATCACAATATAGCAGTTTCGCACTTGTAACGGTAGAACACGCAGTATTTGGCTTGTTCATGCCGTTTTGTGTGCATTCACAACATTTTACCTATCGCAGTTTAATACTCGCAATAAAACAACACTCTCGTTAGATGACGTCGTTTTTGGTAGTTTCACGACGCTACCTAGCTTAAACTAACCTAACCTAACCTAACCTTCGCACTTCTATCGTTAGAAAACGTCTTACTCGCAACTTTACAATGTTTTCTACAAGATTACGACAGTTTCATGCGCTTTCACATTAGATATCGTAGTTCCCGACTTGTAATGTTGAAAAACACTACATCTCACTAAGTGACATTGTTTAATGCGGTTTTACGACGGTTGATATGTCAACCTAACCTAACATTCGCACTTGTATCTAAAGACGCTCAATTACACTGTTTCGTTCACAATTACGATATTTGCTTGACCTCACAGTTTCTCACCAACTTATTACAGTACAGAACGCTGTATCTCGCTAAATGACATCGTTCTTTAAGGTTTCACGATACTTGTATGCGCTTTACAGAGAATGTCACAACATAGCAGTTTCGCACTTGTAACGGTACAACACGCAGTATTTGGCTTGTTCATGCCGTTTTGAGTGCTTTCACAACATTTTACCTGTCGCAGTTTCGTACTCGCATTAAAACAACACTATCTCGTTAGATGACGTCGTTTTTGGTGGTTTCACGACGCTACCTAGCCTAAACTAACATAACTCAAACTAACCGAACCTTCGCACTTCTATCGTTAGAAAACGTTTTATTCGCTACTTTACAATGTTTTCTACAAGATTACGACGGTTTCATGCGCTTTCACATTAGATATCGCAGTTCCCGACTTGTAATGGTGAAAAACACAGCATCTCACTAAGTGACATTGTTTAATGCGGTTTTAGCGCGGTTCATATCTTAACCTAACCTAACCTCACCTAAACCAACCTAACCTAACCTAACCTAACCAAACCTTACCTAACATACCCTAACCTAACCTAACCTAACCTAACCAAACCTAACCTAACCTAACCTAACCTAACGTAACCTAACCTAACCTAACCTAACCTAACCTAACGACGTTTGCGAGCGCTTTCACATTAGATATCGCAGTTCCCGACTTGTATTGGTGAAAAACACTGCATCTCACTAAGTGACATTGATTAATGCGGTTTTACGACGGTTCATATACTAACCTAACCTAACATTCGCACTTGTATTAAAAAACGCTCTATTACACTGCTTCGTTCACAATTAGGATATTTGCATAACCTCAGTTTCTCACCAACTTATTGCAGTACAGAACGCTGTATCTCGCTAAATGACATTGTTCTTTAAGGTTTCACGATGCTTGCATGCGCTTTAACGAGAATATCACAATATAGCAGTTTCGCACTTGTAACGGTAGAACACGCAGTATTTGGCTTGTTCATGCCGTTTTGTGTGCTTTCACAACATTTCACCTATCGCAGTTTAATACTCGCTATAAAACAACACTATCTCGTTAGATGACGTCATTTTTGGTAGTTTCACGACGCTACCTAGCTTAAACTAACCTTACCTAACCTAACCGTCGCACTTCTATCGTTAGAAAACGTTTTACTCGCCACTTTACAATGTTTTCTACAAGATTACGACGGTTTCATGCGCTTTCACATTAGATATCGTAGTTCCCGACTTGTAATGTTGAAAAACACTACATCTCACTAAGTGACATTGTTTAATGCGGTTTTACGACGGTTGATATGTCAACCTAACCTAACATTCGCACTTGTATCTAAAGACGCTCAATTACACTGTTTCGTTCACAATTACGATATTTGCTTGACCTCACAGTTTCTCACCAACTTATTACAGTACAGAACGCTGTATCTCGCTAAATGACATCGTTCTTTAAGGTTTCACGATACTTGCATGCGCTTTACCGAGAATGTCACAACATAGCAGTTTCGCACTTGTAACGGTACAACACGCAGTATTTGGCTTGTTCATGCCGTTTTGAGTGCTTTCACAACATTTTACCTGTCGCAGTTTCGTACTCGCATTAAAACAACACTATCTCGTTAGATGACGTCGGTTTTGGTGGTTTCACGACGCTACCTAGCCTAAACTAACATAACTCAAGCTAACCGAACCTTCGCACTTCTATCGTTAGAAAACGTTGTATTCGCTACTTTACAATGTTTTCTACAAGATTACGACGGTTGCATGCGCTTTCACATTAGATATCGCAGTTCCCGACTTGTAATGGTGAAAAACACAGCATCTCACTAAGTGACATTGTTTAATGCGGTTTTAGCACGGTTCATATCTTAACCTAACCTAACCTTACCTAAACCAACCTAACCTAACCTAACCTAACCAAACCTTACCTAACATACCCTAACCTAACCTAACCTAACCTAACCTAACCTAACCAAACCTAACCTAACCTAACCTAACGTAACCTAACCTAACCTAACCTAACCTAACCTAACCTAACCTAACGACGTTTGCGAGCGCTTTCACATTAGATATCGCAGTTCCCGACTTGTAATGGTGAAAAACACTGCATCTCACTAAGTGACATTGATTAATGTGGTTTTACGACGGTTCATATATTAACCTAACCTAACATTCGCACTTGTATTAAAAAACGCTCTATTACACTGTTTCGTTCACAATTAGGATATTTGCATAACCTCACAATTTCTCACCAACTTATTGCAGTACAGAACGCTGTATCTCGCTAAATGACATTGTTCTTTAAGGTTTCACGATGCTTGCATGCGATTTAACGAGAATATCACAATATAGCAGTTTCGCACTTGTAACGGTAGAACACGCAGTATTTGGCTTGTTCATGCCGTTTTGTGTGCTTTCACAACATTTCACCTATCGCAGTTTAATACTCGCTATAAAACAACACTATCTCGTTAGATGACGTTGTTTTTGGTAGTTTCACGACGCTACCTAGCTTAAACTAACATAACTCAACCTAACATGACCTTCGCACTTCTGTCGTTAGAAAACGTTTTACTCGCTACTTTACATTGCTTTCTACAACATTACGACGGTTTCAAGCGCTTTCACATTAGATATCACAGTTTTCAACTTGTAAAGGTGAAAAACACTGCATCTCACTAAGTGACATTGTTTAATGCGGTTTTACGACGGTTCATACCTTAACCTAACCTAACCTAACCTAACCTAACCTTACCTAATCTAACCTAACCTAACCCAACCCAACTTAACCTAACCTAACCTAACCTAACCTAAACTAACCTAACCCAACCTAACCTAACCTAACCTAACCTAACCCAACCTAACCCAACCCAACCCAACCTAACCTAACCTAAGCTAACCTAACCTAACCTAACCAAACCTAACCTAACCTAACTTAACCTAACCTAACGTAACCTAACCTAACCTATTCTAACGTAACCTAACCTTACCTGACCTAACCTAACCTAACGTAACCTAACCTAACCTAACATAACCTAACGTAACCTAACCTAACCTAACCTAACGTAACCTAACCTAACCTAACCCAACCTAACCCAACCCAACCCAACCCAACAACACCCAACCCAACCTAACCTAACCTAACCTAACCTTACCTAACCTAACCAAATTATCCTAACCTAACCTAACCTAACCTAACGTAACCTAACCTAACCTAACCTAACGTAACCTAACCTAACGTAACCTAACCTAACCTAACCTAACCCAACCTAACCTAACCTAACCTAACCTAACCCAACTCAACCCAACCTAACCTAATCTAACCTAACCTAACCTAACCTAACCTAACCAAACCTAACCTAACCTAACCTAACCTAACCTAACCTAACCTAATGACGGTTGCAAGCGCTTTCACATTAAATATCGCAGTTCCCCACTTTTAATGGTGAAAAACACTGCATCTCAGTAATTGGCATTGTTTAATGCGGTTTTACGACGGTTCATATCTTAACCTAACCTAACATTCGCACTTGTATCTAAAAACGCTCTATTACACTGTTTTGTTCACAATTACGATATTTGCATAACCTCACAGTTTTTCACCAACTTATTGCAGTACAGAACGCTGTATCTCGCTAAATGACATTGTTCTTTAAGGTTTCACGATGCTTGCATGCGATTTAACGAGAATATCACAATATAGCAGTTTCGCACTTGTAACGGTAGAACACGCAGTATTTGGCTTGTTCATGCCGTTTTGTGTGCTTTCACAACATTTCACCTATCGCAGTTTAATACTCGCTATAAAACAACACTATCTCGTTAGATGACGTCGTTTTTGGTAGTTTCACGACGCTACCTAGCTTAAACTAACCTAACCTAACCTAACCTTCGCACTTCTATCGTTAGAAAACGTTTTACTCGCCACTTTACAATGTTTTCTACAAGATTACGGCGGTTTCATGCGCTTTCACATTAGATATCGTAGTTCCCGACTTGTAATGTTGAAAAACACTACATCTCACTAAGTGACATTGTTTAATGCGGTTTTACGACGGTTGATATGTCAACCTAACCTAACATTCGCACTTGTATCTAAAGACGCTCAATTACACTGTTTCGTTCACAATTACGATATTTGCTTGACCTCACAGTTTCTCACCAACTTATTACAGTACAGAACGCTGTATCTCGCTAAATGACATCGTTCTTTAAGGTTTCACGATACTTGCATGCGCTTTACCGAGAATGTCACAACATAGCACTTTCGCACTTGTAACGGTACAACACGCAGTATTTGGCTTGTTCATGCCGTTTTGTGTGCTTTCACAATATTTTACCTATCGCAGTTTCGTACTCGCAATAAAACAACACTATCTCGTTAGATGACGTCGTTTTTGGTGGTTTCACGACGCTACCTAGCTTAAACTAACATAACTCAACCTAACATAACCTTCGCACTTCTATCGTTAGAAAACGTTTTACTCGCTACTTTACATTGCATTCTACAACATTACGACGGTTTCAAGCGCTTTCGCATTAGATATCGAAGTTCCCAACTTGTAAAGGTGAAAAACACTGCATCTCACTAAGTGACATTGTTTATTGCGGTTTTACGACGGTTCATACCTTAACCTAACCTAACCTAACCTAACCTAACCTTACCTAATCTAACCTAACCTAACCCAACCCAACTTAACCTAACCTAACCTAACCTAAACTAACCTAACCCAACCTAACCTAACCTAACCTAACCTAACCCAACCTAACCCAACCCAACCCAACCTAACCTAACCTAAGCTAACGTAACCTAACCTAACCAAACCTAACCTAACCTAACTTAACCTAACCTAACGTAACCTAACCTAACCTATTCTAACGTAACCTAACCTTACCTGACCTAACCTAACCTAACGTAACCTAACCTAACCTAACATAACCTAACGTAACCTAACCTAACCTAACCTAACGTAACCTAACCTAACCTAACCCAACCTAACCCAACCCAACCCAACAACACCCAACCCAACCTAACCTAACCTAACCTAACCTTACCTAACCTAACCAAATTATCCTAACCTAACGTAACCTAACCTAACCTAACCTAACGTGACCTAACCTAACGTAACCTAACCTAACCTAACCCAACCCAACCTAACCTAACCTAACCTAACCCAACTCAACCCAACCTAACCTAATCTAACCTAACCTAACCTAACCTAACCTAACCAAACCTAACCTAACCTAACCTAACGACGGTTGCAAGCGCTTTCACATTAAATATCGCAGTTCCCCACTTTTAATGGTGAAAAACACTGCATCTCAGTAATTGACATTGTTTAATGCGGTTTTACGACGGTTCATATCTTAACCTAACCTAACATTCGCACTTGTATCTAAAAACGCTCTATTACACTGTTTTGTTCACAATTACGATATTTGCATAACCTCACAGTTTTTCACCAACTTATTGCAGTACAGAACGCTGTATCTCGCTAAATGACATTGTTCTTTAAGGTTTCACGATGCTTGCATGCGATTTAACGGGAATATCACAATATAGCAGTTTCGCACTTGTAACGGTAGAACACGCAGTATTTGGCTTGTTCATGCCGTTTTGTGTGCTTTCACAACATTTCACCTATCGCAGTTTAATACTCGCTATAAAACAACACTATCTCGTTAGATGACGTCGTTTTTGGTAGTTTCACGACGCTACCTAGCTTAAACTAACCTAACCTAACCTAACCTTCGCACTTCTATCGTTAGAAAACGTTTTACTTGCCACTTTACAATGTTTTCTACAAGATTACGACGGTTTCATGCGCTTTCACATTAGATATCGTAGTTCCCGACTTGTAATGTTGAAAAACACTACATCTCACTAAGTGACATTGTTTAATGCGGTTTTACGACGGTTCATATCTTAACCTAACCTAACATTCGTACTTGTATTGAAAAACGCTCTATTACACTGTTTCGTTCACAATTACGATATTTGCATAACCTCACAGTTTTTCACCAACTTATTGCAGTACAGAACGCTGTATCTCGCTAAATGACATCGTTCTTTAAGGTTTCACGATGCTTGCATACGCTTCAACGAGAATATCACAATATAGCAGTTTCGCACTTGTAACGGTACAACACGCAGTATTTGGCTTGTTCGTGCCGTTTTGAGTACTTTCACAACATTTTACCTGTCGCAGTTTCGTACTCGCATTAAAACAACACTATCTCGTTAGATGACGTCGGTTTTGGTGGTTTCACGACGCTACCTAGCCTAAACTAACATAACTCAAACTAACCGAACCTTCGCACTTCTATCGTTAGAAAACGTTGTATTCGCTACTTTACAATGTTTTCTACAAGATTACGACGGTTGCATGCGCTTTCACATTAGATATCGCAGTTCCCGACTTGTAATGGTGAAAAACACAGCATCTCACTAAGTGACATTGTTTAATGCGGTTTTAGCGCGGTTCATATCTTAACCTAACCTAACCTTACCTAAACCAACCTAACCTAACCTAACCTAACCAAACCTTACCTAACATACCCTAACCTAACCTAACCTAACCTAACCTAACCTAACCAAACCTAACCTAACCTAACCTAACGTAACCTAACCTAACCTAACCTAACCTAACCTAACGACGTTTGCGAGCGCTTTCACATTAGATATCGCAGTTCCCGACTTGTAATGGTGAAAAACACTGCATCTCAGTAATTGACATTGTTTAATGCGGTTTTTCGACGGTTCATATCTTAACCTAACCTAAAATTCGCACTTGTATTAAAAAACGCTCTATTACACTGTTTCGTTCACAATTACGATATTTGCATAACCTCACAGTTTTTCACCAACTTATTGCAGTACAGAACGCTGTATCTCGCTAAATGACATTGTTCTTTAAGGTTTCACGATGCTTGCATGCGATTTAACGAGAATATCACAATATAGCAGTTTCGCACTTGTAACGGTAGAACACGCAGTATTTGGCTTGTTCATGCCGTTTTGTGTGCTTTCACAACATTTCACCTATCGCAGTTTAATACTCGCTATAAAACAACACTATCTCGTTAGATGACGTCGTTTTTGGTGGTTTCACGACGCTACCTAGCTTAAACTAACATAACTCAACCTAACATAACCTTCGCACTTCTATCGTTAGAAAACGTTTTACTCGCTACTTTACATTGCTTTCTACAACATTACGACGGTTTCAAGCGCTTTCGCGTTAGATATCGCAGTTCCCAACTTGTAAAGGTGAAAAACACTGCATCTCACTAAGTGACATTGTTTATTGCGGTTTTACGACGGTTCATACCTTAACCTAACGTAACCTAACCTAACCTAACCCAACCTAACCTAACATAACCTAACCTAACCTAACGTAACCAAACCTAACCTAACGTAACCTAACCTAACCTAACCTAACCTAACCTAACCTAACCTAACGACGTTTGCAAGTGCTTTCACATTAGATATCGCAGTTCCCAACTTGTAATGGTGAAAAACACTGCATCTCACTAAGTGACATTGTTTAATGCGGTTTTACGACGGTTCATATCTTAACCTAACCTAACATTCGCACTTGTATTAAAAAACGCTCTATTACACTGTTTCATTCACAATTAGGATATTTGCATAATCTCACAGTTTTTCACCAACTTATTGCAGTACAGAACGCTGTATCTCGCTAAATGACATCGTTCTTTAAGGTTTCACGATGCTTGCATGCGCTTTAACGAGAATATCACAACAGAGCAGTTTCGCACTTGTAACGGTACAACACGCAGTATTTGGCTTGTTCATGCCGTTTTGTGTGCTTTCACAACATTTCACCTATCGCAGTTTCGTACTCGCAATAAAACAACACTATCTCGTTAGATGACGTTGTTTTTGGTAGTTTCACGACGCTACCTAGCTTAAACTAACATAACTCAACCTAACATGACCTTCGCACTTCTATCGTTAGAAAACGTTTTACTCGCTACTTTACATTGCTTTCTACAACATTACGACGGTTTCAAGCGCTTTCACATTAGATATCACAGTTCCCAACTTGTAAAGGTGAAAAACACTGCATCTCACTAAGTGACATTGTTTAATGCGGTTTTACGACGGTTCATACCTTAACCTAACCTAACCTAACCTAACCTTACCTAATCTAACCTAACCTAACCCAACCCAACTTGACCTAACCTAACCTAACCTAAACTAACCTAACCCAAAGTAACCTAACCTAACCTAACCTAACCCAACCTAACCCAACCCAACCCAACCTAACCTAACCTAAGCTAACCTAACCTAACCTAACCAAACCTAACCTAACCTAACTTAACCTAACCTAACGTAACCTAACCTAACCTATTCTAACGTAACCTAACCTTACCTGACCTAACCTAACCTAACGTAACCTAACCTAACCTAACCTAACCTAACGTAACCTAACCTAACCTAACGTAACCTAACCTAACGTAACCTAACCTAACCTAACCTAACCCAACCTAACCTAACCTAACCTAACCTAACCCAACTCAACCCAACCTAACCTAATCTAACCTAACCTAACCTAACCAAACCTAACCTAACCTAACCTAACCTAACCTAACCTAACCTAACGACGGTTGCAAGCGCTTTCACATTAAATATCGCAGTTCCCCACTTTTAATGGTGAAAAACACTGCATCTCAGTAATTGACATTGTTTAATGCGGTTTTACGACGGTTCATATCTTAACCTAACCTAACATTCGCACTTGTATCTAAAAACGCTCTATTACACTGTTTTGTTCACAATCACGATATTTGCTTGACCTCACAGTTTCTCACCAACTTATTACAGTACAGAACGCTGTATCTCGCTAAATGACATCGTTCTTTAAGGTTTCACGATACTTGCATGCGCTTTACCGAGAATGTCACAACATAGCACTTTCGCACTTGTAACGGTACAACACGCAGTATTTGGCTTCTTCATGCCGTTTTGTGTGCTTTCACAACATTTTACCTATCGCAGTTTCGTACTCGCAATAAAACAACACTATCTCGTTAGATGACGTCGTTTTTGGTGGTTTCACGACGCTACCTAGCTTAAACTAACATAACTCAACCTAACATAACCTTCGCACTTCTATCGTTAGAAAACGTTTTACTCGCTACTTTACATTGCTTTCTACAACATTACGACGGTTTCAAGCGCTTTCGCATTAGATATCGCAGTTCCCAACTTGTAATGGTGAAAAACACTGCATCTCACTAAGTGACATTGTTTATTGCGGTTTTACGACGGTTCATACCTTAACCTAACGTAACCTAACCTAACCTAACCTAACGTAACCTAACCTAACGTAACCTAACCTAACCTAACCTAACCTAACCCAACTCAACCCAACCTAACCTAATCTAACCTAACCTAACCTAACCTAACCTAACCAAACCTAACCTAACCTAACCTAACCTAACCTAACCTAACCTAATGACGGTTGCAAGCGCTTTCACATTAAATATCGCAGTTCCCCACTTTTAATGGTGAAAAACACTGCATCTCAGTAATTGGCATTGTTTAATGCGGTTTTACGACGGTTCATATCTTAACCTAACCTAACATTCGCACTTGTATCTAAAAACGCTCTATTACACTGTTTTGTTCACAATTACGATATTTGCATAACCTCACAGTTTTTCACCAACTTATTGCAGTACAGAACGCTGTATCTCGCTAAATGACATTGTTCTTTAAGGTTTCACGATGCTTGCATGCGATTTAACGAGAATATCACAATATAGCAGTTTCGCACTTGTAACGGTAGAACACGCAGTATTTGGCTTGTTCATGCCGTTTTGTGTGCTTTCACAACATTTCACCTATCGCAGTTTAATACTCGCTATAAAACAACACTATCTCGTTAGATGACGTCGTTTTTGGTAGTTTCACGACGCTACCTAGCTTAAACTAACCTAACCTAACCTAACCTTCGCACTTCTATCGTTAGAAAACGTTTTACTCGCCACTTTACAATGTTTTCTACAAGATTACGGCGGTTTCATGCGCTTTCACATTAGATATCGTAGTTCCCGACTTGTAATGTTGAAAAACACTACATCTCACTAAGTGACATTGTTTAATGCGGTTTTACGACGGTTGATATGTCAACCTAACCTAACATTCGCACTTGTATCTAAAGACGCTCAATTACACTGTTTCGTTCACAATTACGATATTTGCTTGACCTCACAGTTTCTCACCAACTTATTACAGTACAGAACGCTGTATCTCGCTAAATGACATCGTTCTTTAAGGTTTCACGATACTTGCATGCGCTTTACCGAGAATGTCACAACATAGCACTTTCGCACTTGTAACGGTACAACACGCAGTATTTGGCTTGTTCATGCCGTTTTGTGTGCTTTCACAATATTTTACCTATCGCAGTTTCGTACTCGCAATAAAACAACACTATCTCGTTAGATGACGTCGTTTTTGGTGGTTTCACGACGCTACCTAGCTTAAACTAACATAACTCAACCTAACATAACCTTCGCACTTCTATCGTTAGAAAACGTTTTACTCGCTACTTTACATTGCATTCTACAACATTACGACGGTTTCAAGCGCTTTCGCATTAGATATCGAAGTTCCCAACTTGTAAAGGTGAAAAACACTGCATCTCACTAAGTGACATTGTTTATTGCGGTTTTACGACGGTTCATACCTTAACCTAACCTAACCTAACCTAACCTAACCTTACCTAATCTAACCTAACCTAACCCAACCCAACTTAACCTAACCTAACCTAACCTAAACTAACCTAACCCAACCTAACCTAACCTAACCTAACCTAACCCAACCTAACCCAACCCAACCCAACCTAACCTAACCTAAGCTAACGTAACCTAACCTAACCAAACCTAACCTAACCTAACTTAACCTAACCTAACGTAACCTAACCTAACCTATTCTAACGTAACCTAACCTTACCTGACCTAACCTAACCTAACGTAACCTAACCTAACCTAACATAACCTAACGTAACCTAACCTAACCTAACCTAACGTAACCTAACCTAACCTAACCCAACCTAACCCAACCCAACCCAACAACACCCAACCCAACCTAACCTAACCTAACCTAACCTTACCTAACCTAACCAAATTATCCTAACCTAACGTAACCTAACCTAACCTAACCTAACGTGACCTAACCTAACGTAACCTAACCTAACCTAACCCAACCCAACCTAACCTAACCTAACCTAACCCAACTCAACCCAACCTAACCTAATCTAACCTAACCTAACCTAACCTAACCTAACCAAACCTAACCTAACCTAACCTAACGACGGTTGCAAGCGCTTTCACATTAAATATCGCAGTTCCCCACTTTTAATGGTGAAAAACACTGCATCTCAGTAATTGACATTGTTTAATGCGGTTTTACGACGGTTCATATCTTAACCTAACCTAACATTCGCACTTGTATCTAAAAACGCTCTATTACACTGTTTTGTTCACAATTACGATATTTGCATAACCTCACAGTTTTTCACCAACTTATTGCAGTACAGAACGCTGTATCTCGCTAAATGACATTGTTCTTTAAGGTTTCACGATGCTTGCATGCGATTTAACGGGAATATCACAATATAGCAGTTTCGCACTTGTAACGGTAGAACACGCAGTATTTGGCTTGTTCATGCCGTTTTGTGTGCTTTCACAACATTTCACCTATCGCAGTTTAATACTCGCTATAAAACAACACTATCTCGTTAGATGACGTCGTTTTTGGTAGTTTCACGACGCTACCTAGCTTAAACTAACCTAACCTAACCTAACCTTCGCACTTCTATCGTTAGAAAACGTTTTACTTGCCACTTTACAATGTTTTCTACAAGATTACGACGGTTTCATGCGCTTTCACATTAGATATCGTAGTTCCCGACTTGTAATGTTGAAAAACACTACATCTCACTAAGTGACATTGTTTAATGCGGTTTTACGACGGTTCATATCTTAACCTAACCTAACATTCGTACTTGTATTGAAAAACGCTCTATTACACTGTTTCGTTCACAATTACGATATTTGCATAACCTCACAGTTTTTCACCAACTTATTGCAGTACAGAACGCTGTATCTCGCTAAATGACATCGTTCTTTAAGGTTTCACGATGCTTGCATACGCTTCAACGAGAATATCACAATATAGCAGTTTCGCACTTGTAACGGTACAACACGCAGTATTTGGCTTGTTCGTGCCGTTTTGAGTACTTTCACAACATTTTACCTGTCGCAGTTTCGTACTCGCATTAAAACAACACTATCTCGTTAGATGACGTCGGTTTTGGTGGTTTCACGACGCTACCTAGCCTAAACTAACATAACTCAAACTAACCGAACCTTCGCACTTCTATCGTTAGAAAACGTTGTATTCGCTACTTTACAATGTTTTCTACAAGATTACGACGGTTGCATGCGCTTTCACATTAGATATCGCAGTTCCCGACTTGTAATGGTGAAAAACACAGCATCTCACTAAGTGACATTGTTTAATGCGGTTTTAGCGCGGTTCATATCTTAACCTAACCTAACCTTACCTAAACCAACCTAACCTAACCTAACCTAACCAAACCTTACCTAACATACCCTAACCTAACCTAACCTAACCTAACCTAACCTAACCAAACCTAACCTAACCTAACCTAACGTAACCTAACCTAACCTAACCTAACCTAACCTAACGACGTTTGCGAGCGCTTTCACATTAGATATCGCAGTTCCCGACTTGTAATGGTGAAAAACACTGCATCTCAGTAATTGACATTGTTTAATGCGGTTTTTCGACGGTTCATATCTTAACCTAACCTAAAATTCGCACTTGTATTAAAAAACGCTCTATTACACTGTTTCGTTCACAATTACGATATTTGCATAACCTCACAGTTTTTCACCAACTTATTGCAGTACAGAACGCTGTATCTCGCTAAATGACATTGTTCTTTAAGGTTTCACGATGCTTGCATGCGATTTAACGAGAATATCACAATATAGCAGTTTCGCACTTGTAACGGTAGAACACGCAGTATTTGGCTTGTTCATGCCGTTTTGTGTGCTTTCACAACATTTCACCTATCGCAGTTTAATACTCGCTATAAAACAACACTATCTCGTTAGATGACGTCGTTTTTGGTGGTTTCACGACGCTACCTAGCTTAAACTAACATAACTCAACCTAACATAACCTTCGCACTTCTATCGTTAGAAAACGTTTTACTCGCTACTTTACATTGCTTTCTACAACATTACGACGGTTTCAAGCGCTTTCGCGTTAGATATCGCAGTTCCCAACTTGTAAAGGTGAAAAACACTGCATCTCACTAAGTGACATTGTTTATTGCGGTTTTACGACGGTTCATACCTTAACCTAACGTAACCTAACCTAACCTAACCCAACCTAACCTAACATAACCTAACCTAACCTAACGTAACCAAACCTAACCTAACGTAACCTAACCTAACCTAACCTAACCTAACCTAACCTAACCTAACGACGTTTGCAAGTGCTTTCACATTAGATATCGCAGTTCCCAACTTGTAATGGTGAAAAACACTGCATCTCACTAAGTGACATTGTTTAATGCGGTTTTACGACGGTTCATATCTTAACCTAACCTAACATTCGCACTTGTATTAAAAAACGCTCTATTACACTGTTTCATTCACAATTAGGATATTTGCATAATCTCACAGTTTTTCACCAACTTATTGCAGTACAGAACGCTGTATCTCGCTAAATGACATCGTTCTTTAAGGTTTCACGATGCTTGCATGCGCTTTAACGAGAATATCACAACAGAGCAGTTTCGCACTTGTAACGGTACAACACGCAGTATTTGGCTTGTTCATGCCGTTTTGTGTGCTTTCACAACATTTCACCTATCGCAGTTTCGTACTCGCAATAAAACAACACTATCTCGTTAGATGACGTTGTTTTTGGTAGTTTCACGACGCTACCTAGCTTAAACTAACATAACTCAACCTAACATGACCTTCGCACTTCTATCGTTAGAAAACGTTTTACTCGCTACTTTACATTGCTTTCTACAACATTACGACGGTTTCAAGCGCTTTCACATTAGATATCACAGTTCCCAACTTGTAAAGGTGAAAAACACTGCATCTCACTAAGTGACATTGTTTAATGCGGTTTTACGACGGTTCATACCTTAACCTAACCTAACCTAACCTAACCTTACCTAATCTAACCTAACCTAACCCAACCCAACTTGACCTAACCTAACCTAACCTAAACTAACCTAACCCAAAGTAACCTAACCTAACCTAACCTAACCCAACCTAACCCAACCCAACCCAACCTAACCTAACCTAAGCTAACCTAACCTAACCTAACCAAACCTAACCTAACCTAACTTAACCTAACCTAACGTAACCTAACCTAACCTATTCTAACGTAACCTAACCTTACCTGACCTAACCTAACCTAACGTAACCTAACCTAACCTAACCTAACCTAACGTAACCTAACCTAACCTAACGTAACCTAACCTAACGTAACCTAACCTAACCTAACCTAACCCAACCTAACCTAACCTAACCTAACCTAACCCAACTCAACCCAACCTAACCTAATCTAACCTAACCTAACCTAACCAAACCTAACCTAACCTAACCTAACCTAACCTAACCTAACCTAACGACGGTTGCAAGCGCTTTCACATTAAATATCGCAGTTCCCCACTTTTAATGGTGAAAAACACTGCATCTCAGTAATTGACATTGTTTAATGCGGTTTTACGACGGTTCATATCTTAACCTAACCTAACATTCGCACTTGTATCTAAAAACGCTCTATTACACTGTTTTGTTCACAATCACGATATTTGCTTGACCTCACAGTTTCTCACCAACTTATTACAGTACAGAACGCTGTATCTCGCTAAATGACATCGTTCTTTAAGGTTTCACGATACTTGCATGCGCTTTACCGAGAATGTCACAACATAGCACTTTCGCACTTGTAACGGTACAACACGCAGTATTTGGCTTCTTCATGCCGTTTTGTGTGCTTTCACAACATTTTACCTATCGCAGTTTCGTACTCGCAATAAAACAACACTATCTCGTTAGATGACGTCGTTTTTGGTGGTTTCACGACGCTACCTAGCTTAAACTAACATAACTCAACCTAACATAACCTTCGCACTTCTATCGTTAGAAAACGTTTTACTCGCTACTTTACATTGCTTTCTACAACATTACGACGGTTTCAAGCGCTTTCGCATTAGATATCGCAGTTCCCAACTTGTAATGGTGAAAAACACTGCATCTCACTAAGTGACATTGTTTATTGCGGTTTTACGACGGTTCATACCTTAACCTAACGTAACCTAACCTAACCTAACCCAACCTAACCTAACATAACCTAACCTAACCTAACGTAACCTAACCTAACCTAACCTAACCTAACCTAACGACGTTTGCAAGTGCTTTCACATTAGATATCGCAGTTCCCGACTTGTATTGGTGAAAAACACTGCATCTCACTAAGTGACATTGATTAATGCGGTTTTACGACGGTTCATATACTAACCTAACCTAACATTCGCACTTGTATTAAAAAACGCTCTATTACACTGCTTCGTTCACAATTAGGATATTTGCATAACCTCAGTTTCTCACCAACTTATTGCAGTACAGAACGCTGTATCTCGCTAAATGACATTGTTCTTTAAGGTTTCACGATGCTTGCATGCGCTTTAACGAGAATATCACAATATAGCAGTTTCGCACTTGTAACGGTAGAACACGCAGTATTTGGCTTGTTCATGCCGTTTTGTGTGCTTTCACAACATTTCACCTATCGCAGTTTAATACTCGCTATAAAACAACACTATCTCGTTAGATGACGTCATTTTTGGTAGTTTCACGACGCTACCTAGCTTAAACTAACCTTACCTAACCTAACCGTCGCACTTCTATCGTTAGAAAACGTTTTACTCGCCACTTTACAATGTTTTCTACAAGATTACGACGGTTTCATGCGCTTTCACATTAGATATCGTAGCTCCCGACTTGTAATGTTGAAAAACACTA
>NW_027464585.1:58373536-58378536 GCF_043290135.1 Rhipicephalus microplus | reverse complement strand
CACGATGCTTGCATGCGATTTAACGAGAATATCACAATATAGCAGTTTCGCACTTGTAACGGTAGAACACACAGTATTTGGCTTGTTCATGCCGTTTTGTGTGCTTTCACAACATTTCACCTATCGCAGTTTAATACTCGCTATAAAACAACACTATCTCGTTAGATGACGTTGTTTTTGGTAGTTTCACGACGCTACCTAGCTTAAACTAACATAACTCAACCTAACATGACCTTCGCACTTCTGTCGTTAGAAAACGTTTTACTCGCTACTTTACATTGCTTTCTACAACATTACGACGGTTTCAAGCGCTTTCACATTAGATATCACAGTTCCCAACTTGTAAACGTGAAAAACACTGCATCTCACTAAGTGACATTGTTTAATGCGGTTTTACGACGGTTCATACCTTAACCTAACCTAACCTAACCTAACCTTACCTAATCTAACCTAACCTAACCCAATCCAACTTAACCTAACCTAACCTAACCTAAACTAACCTAACCCAACCTAACCTAACCTAACCTAACCTAACCCAACCTAACCCAACCCAACCCAACCTAACCTAACCTAAGCTAACCTAACCTAACCTAACCAAACCTAACCTAACCTAACTTAACCTAACCTAACGTAACCTAACCTAACCTATTCTAACGTAACCTAACCTTACCTGACCTAACCTAACCTAACGTAACCTAACCTAACCTAACATAACCTAACGTAACCTAACCTAACCTAACCTAACGTAACCTAACCTAACCTAACCCAACCTAACCCAACCCAACCCAACCCAACAACACCCAACCCAACCTAACCTAACCTAACCTAACCTTACCTAACCTAACCAAATTATCCTAACCTAACCTAACCTAACCTAACGTAACCTAACCTAACCTAACCTAACGTAACCTAACCTAACGTAACCTAACCTAACCTAACCTAACCCAACCTAACCTAACCTAACCTAACCTAACCCAACTCAACCCAACCTAACCTAATCTAACCTAACCTAACCTAACCTAACCTAACCAAACCTAACCTAACCTAACCTAACCTAACCTAACCTAACCTAACCTAATGACGGTTGCAAGCGCTTTCACATTAAATATCGCAGTTCCCCACTTTTAATGGTGAAAAACACTGCATCTCAGTAATTGGCATTGTTTAATGCGGTTTTACGACGGTTCATATCTTAACCTAACCTAACATTCGCACTTGTATCTAAAAACGCTCTATTACACTGTTTTGTTCACAATTACGATATTTGCATAACCTCACAGTTTTTCACCAACTTATTGCAGTACAGAACGCTGTATCTCGCTAAATGACATCGTTCTTTAAGGTTTCACGATACTTGCATGCGCTTTACCGAGAATGTCACAACATAGCAGTTTCGCACTTGTAACGGTACAACACGCAGTATTTGGCTTGTTCATGCCGTTTTGAGTGCTTTCACAACATTTTACCTGTCGCAGTTTCGTACTCGCATTAAAACAACACTATCTCGTTAGATGACGTCGTTTTTGGTAGTTTCACGACGCTACCTAGCTTAAACTAACCTAACCTAACCTAACCTTCGCACTTCTATCGTTAGAAAACGTTTTACTCGCCACTTTACAATGTTTTCTACAAGATTACGGCGGTTTCATGCGCTTTCACATTAGATATCGTAGTTCCCGACTTGTAATGTTGAAAAACACTACATCTCACTAAGTGACATTGTTTAATGCGGTTTTACGACGGTTGATATGTCAACCTAACCTAACATTCGCACTTGTATCTAAAGACGCTCAATTACACTGTTTCGTTCACAATTACGATATTTGCTTGACCTCACAGTTTCTCACCAACTTATTACAGTACAGAACGCTGTATCTCGCTAAATGACATCGTTCTTTAAGGTTTCACGATACTTGCATGCGCTTTACCGAGAATGTCACAACATAGCACTTTCGCACTTGTAACGGTACAACACGCAGTATTTGGCTTGTTCATGCCGTTTTGTGTGCTTTCACAATATTTTACCTATCGCAGTTTCGTACTCGCAATAAAACAACACTATCTCGTTAGATGACGTCGTTTTTGGTGGTTTCACGACGCTACCTAGCTTAAACTAACATAACTCAACCTAACATAACCTTCGCACTTCTATCGTTAGAAAACGTTTTACTCGCTACTTTACATTGCATTCTACAACATTACGACGGTTTCAAGCGCTTTCGCATTAGATATCGCAGTTCCCAACTTGTAAAGGTGAAAAACACTGCACCTCACTAAGTGACATTGTTTATTGCGGTTTTACGACGGTTCATACCTTAACCTAACCTAACCTAACCTAACCTAACCTTACCTAATCTAACCTAACCTAACCCAACCCAACTTAACCTAACCTAACCTAACCTAAACTAACCTAACCCAACCTAACCTAACCTAACCTAACCTAACCCAACCTAACCCAACCCAACCCAACCTAACCTAACCTAAGCTAACGTAACCTAACCTAACCAAACCTAACCTAACCTAACTTAACCTACCCTAACGTAACCTAACCTAACCTATTCTAACGTAACCTAACCTTACCTGACCTAACCTAACCTAACGTAACCTAACCTAACCTAACATAACCTAACGTAACCTAACCTAACCTAACCTAACGTAACCTAACCTAACCTAACCCAACCTAACCCAACCCAACCCAACCCAACAACACCCAACCCAACCTAACCTAACCTAACCTAACCTTACCTAACCTAACCAAATTATCCTAACCTAACGTAACCTAACCTAACCTAACCTAACGTAACCTAACCTAACGTAACCTAACCTAACCTAACCCAACCTAACCTAACCTAACCTAACCTAACCCAACTCAACCCAACCTAACCTAATCTAACCTAACCTAACCTAACCTAACCTAACCAAACCTAACCTAACCTAACCTAACCTAACGACGGTTGCAAGCGCTTTCACATTAAATATCGCAGTTCCCCACTTTTAATGGTGAAAAACACTGCATCTCAGTAATTGACATTGTTTAATGCGGTTTTACGACGGTTCATATCTTAACCTAACCTAACATTCGCACTTGTATCTAAAAACGCTCTATTACACTGTTTTGTTCACAATTACGATATTTGCATAACCTCACAGTTTTTCACCAACTTATTGCAGTACAGAACGCTGTATCTCGCTAAATGACATTGTTCTTTAAGGTTTCACGATGCTTGCATGCGATTTAACGGGAATATCACAATATAGCAGTTTCGCACTTGTAACGGTAGAACACGCAGTATTTGGCTTGTTCATGCCGTTTTGTGTGCTTTCACAACATTTCACCTATCGCAGTTTAATACTCGCTATAAAACAACACTATCTCGTTAGATGACGTCGTTTTTGGTAGTTTCACGACGCTACCTAGCTTAAACTAACCTAACCTAACCTAACCTTCGCACTTCTATCGTTAGAAAACGTTTTACTCGCCACTTTACAATGTTTTCTACAAGATTACGACGGTTTCATGCGCTTTCACATTAGATATCGTAGTTCCCCACTTGTAATGTTGAAAAACACTACATCTCACTAAGTGACATTGTTTAATGCGGTTTTACGACGGTTCATATCTTAACCTAACCTAACATTCGTACTTGTATTGAAAAACGCTCTATTACACTGTTTCGTTCACAATTACGATATTTGCATAACCTCACAGTTTTTCACCAACTTATTGCAGTACAGAACGCTGTATCTCGCTAAATGACATCGTTCTTTAAGGTTTCACGATGCTTGCATGCGCTTCAACGAGAATATCACAATATAGCAGTTTCGCACTTGTAACGGTACAACACGCAGTATTTGGCTTGTTCATGCCGTTTTGAGTGCTTTCACAACATTTTACCTGTCGCAGTTTCGTACTCGCATTAAAACAACACTATCTCGTTAGATGACGTCGGTTTTGGTGGTTTCACGACGCTACCTAGCCTAAACTAACATAACTCAAACTAACCGAACCTTCGCACTTCTATCGTTAGAAAACGTTGTATTCGCTACTTTACAATGTTTTCTACAAGATTACGACGGTTGCATGCGCTTTCACATTAGATATCGCAGTTCCCGACTTGTAATGGTGAAAAACACAGCATCTCACTAAGTGACATTGTTTAATGCGGTTTTAGCGCGGTTCATATCTTAACCTAACCTAACCTTACCTAAACCAACCTAACCTAACCTAACCTAACCAAACCTTACCTAACATACCCTAACCTAACCTAACCTAACCTAACCTAACCAAACCTAACCTAACGTAACCTAACCTAACCTAACCTAACCTAACCTAACGACGTTTGCGAGCGCTTTCACATTAGATATCGCAGTTCCCGACTTGTAATGGTGAAAAACACTGCATCTCAGTAATTGACATTGTTTAATGCGGTTTTACGACGGTTCATATCTTAACCTAACCTAACATTCGCACTTGTATTAAAAAACGCTCTATTACACTGTTTCGTTCACAATTACGATATTTGCATAACCTCACAGTTTTTCACCAACTTATTGCAGTACAGAACGCTGTATCTCGCTAAATGACATTGTTCTTTAAGGTTTCACGATGCTTGAATGCGATTTAACGAGAATATCACAATATAGCAGTTTCGCACTTGTAACGGTAGAACACGCAGTATTTGGCTTGTTCATGCCGTTTTGTGTGCTTTCACAACATTTCACCTATCGCAGTTTAATACTCGCTATAAAACAACACTATCTCGTTAGATGACGTCGTTTTTGGTGGTTTCACGACGCTACCTAGCTTAAACTAACATAACTCAACCTAACATAACCTTCGCACTTCTATCGTTAGAAAACGTTTTACTCGCTACTTTACATTGCTTTCTACAACATTACGACGGTTTCAAGCGCTTTCGCGTTAGATATCGCAGTTCCCAACTTGTAAAGGTGAAAAACACTGCATCTCACTAAGTGACATTGTTTATTGCGGTTTTACG
>NW_027464585.1:58366036-58371036 GCF_043290135.1 Rhipicephalus microplus | reverse complement strand
AGATGACGTCGTTTTTGGTAGTTTCACGACGCTACCTAGCTTAAACTAACCTAACCTAACCTAACCTTCGCACTTCTATCGTTAGAAAACGTCTTACTCGCAACTTTACAATGTTTTCTACAAGATTACGACGGTTTCATGCGCTTTCACATTAGATATCGTAGTTCCCGACTTGTAATGTTGAAAAACACTACATCTCACTAAGTGACATTGTTTAATGCGGTTTTACGACGGTTGATATGTCAACCTAACCTAACATTCGCACTTGTATCTAAAGACGCTCAATTACACTGTTTCGTTCACAATTACGATATTTGCTTGACCTCACAGTTTCTCACCAACTTATTACAGTACAGAACGCTGTATCTCGCTAAATGACATCGTTCTTTAAGGTTTCACGATACTTGCATGCGCTTTACAGAGAATGTCACAACATAGCAGTTTCGCACTTGTAACGGTACAACACGCAGTATTTGGCTTGTTCATGCCGTTTTGAGTGCTTTCACAACATTTTACCTGTCGCAGTTTCGTACTCGCATTAAAACAACACTATCTCGTTAGATGACGTCGTTTTTGGTGGTTTCACGACGCTACCTAGCCTAAACTAACATAACTCAAACTAACCGAACCTTCGCACTTCTATCGTTAGAAAACGTTTTATTCGCTACTTTACAATGTTTTCTACAAGATTACGACGGTTTCATGCGCTTTCACATTAGATATCGCAGTTCCCGACTTGTAATGGTGAAAAACACAGCATCTCACTAAGTGACATTGTTTAATGCGGTTTTACGACGGTTCATACCTTAACCTAACCTAACCTTACCTAAACCAACCTAACCTAACCTAACCTAACCAAACCTTACCTAACATACCCTAACCTAACCTAACCTAACCTAACCAAACCTAACCTAACCTAACCTAACCTAACGTAACCTTACCTAACCTAACCTAACCTAACCTAACCTAACGACGTTTGCGAGCGCTTTCACATTAGATATCGCAGTTCCCGACTTGTATTGGTGAAAAACACTGCATCTCACTAAGTGACATTGATTAATGCGGTTTTACGACGGTTCATATACTTACCTAACCTAACATTCGCACTTGTATTAAAAAACGCTCTATTACACTGCTTCGTTCACAATTAGGATATTTGCATAACCTCAGTTTCTCACCAACTTATTGCAGTACAGAACGCTGTATCTCGCTAAATGACATTGTTCTTTAAGGTTTCACGATGCTTGCATGCGCTTTAACGAGAATATCACAATATAGCAGTTTCGCACTTGTAACGGTAGAACACGCAGTATTTGGCTTGTTCATGCCGTTTTGTGTGCTTTCACAACATTTCACCTATCGCAGTTTAATACTCGCTATAAAACAACACTATCTCGTTAGATGACGTCATTTTTGGTAGTTTCACGACGCTACCTAGCTTAAACTAACCTTACCTAACCTAACCGTCGCACTTCTATCGTTAGAAAACGTTTTACTCGCCACTTTACAATGTTTTCTACAAGATTACGACGGTTTCATGCGCTTTCACATTAGATATCGTAGTTCCCGACTTGTAATGTTGAAAAACACTACATCTCACTAAGTGACATTGTTTAATGCGGTTTTACGACGGTTGATATGTCAACCTAACCTAACATTCGCACTTGTATCTAAAGACGCTCAATTACACTGTTTCGTTCACAATTACGATATTTGCTTGACCTCACAGTTTCTCACCAACTTATTACAGTACAGAACGCTGTATCTCGCTAAATGACATCGTTCTTTAAGGTTTCACGATACTTGCATGCGCTTTACCGAGAATGTCACAACATAGCAGTTTCGCACTTGTAACGGTACAACACGCAGTATTTGGCTTGTTCATGCCGTTTTGAGTGCTTTCACAACATTTTACCTGTCGCAGTTTCGTACTCGCATTAAAACAACACTATCTCGTTAGATGACGTCGGTTTTGGTGGTTTCACGACGCTACCTAGCCTAAACTAACATAACTCAAACTAACCGAACCTTCGCACTTCTATCGTTAGAAAACGTTGTATTCGCTACTTTACAATGTTTTCTACAAGATTACGACGGTTGCATGCGCTTTCACATTAGATATCGCAGTTCCCGACTTGTAATGGTGAAAAACACAGCATCTCACTAAGTGACATTGTTTAATGCGGTTTTAGCACGGTTCATATCTTAACCTAACCTAACCTTACCTAAACCAACCTAACCCAACCTAACCTAACCAAACCTTACCTAACATACCCTAACCTAACCTAACCTAACCTAACCTAACCAAACCTAACCTAACCTAACGTAACCTAACCTAACCTAACCTAACCTAACCTAACCTAACCTAACGACGTTTGCGAGCGCTTTCACATTAGATATCGCAGTTCCCGACTTGTAATGGTGAAAAACACTGCATCTCACTAAGTGACATTGATTAATGCGGTTTTACGACGGTTCATATATTAACCTAACCTAACATTCGCACTTGTATTAAAAAACGCTCTATTACACTGTTTCGTTCACAATTAGGATATTTGCATAACCTCACAATTTCTCACCAACTTATTGCAGTACAGAACGCTGTATCTCGCTAAATGACATTGTTCTTTAAGGTTTCACGATGCTTGCATGCGATTTAACGAGAATATCACAATATAGCAGTTTCGCACTTGTAACGGTAGAACACGCAGTATTTGGCTTGTTCATGCCGTTTTGTGTGCTTTCACAACATTTCACCTATCGCAGTTTAATACTCGCTATAAAACAACACTATCTCGTTAGATGACGTTGTTTTTGGTAGTTTCACGACGCTACCTAGCTTAAACTAACATAACTCAACCTAACATGACCTTCGCACTTCTGTCGTTAGAAAACGTTTTACTCGCTACTTTACATTGCTTTCTACAACATTACGACGGTTTCAAGCGCTTTCACATTAGATATCACAGTTCCCAACTTGTAAAGGTGAAAAACACTGCATCTCACTAAGTGACATTGTTTAATGTGGTTTTACGACGGTTCATACCTTAACCTAACCTAACCTAACCTAACCTAACCTTACCTAATCTAACCTAACCTAACCCAACCCAACTTAACCTAACCTAACCTAACCTAACCTAAACTAACCTAACCCAACCTAACCTAACCTAACCTAACCTAACCCAACCTAACCCAACCCAACCCAACCTAACCTAACCTAAGCTAACCTAACCTAACCTAACCAAACCTAACCTAACCTAACTTAACCTAACCTAACGTAACCTAACCTAACCTATTCTAACGTAACCTAACCTTACCTGACCTAACCTAACCTAACGTAACCTAACCTAACCTAACATAACCTAACGTAACCTAACCTAACCTAACCTAACGTAACCTAACCTAACCTAACCCAACCTAACCCAACCCAACCCAACCCAACAACACCCAACCCAACCTAACCTAACCTAACCTAACCTTACCTAACCTAACCAAATTATCCTAACCTAACCTAACCTAACCTAACGTAACCTAACCTAACCTAACCTAACGTAACCTAACGTAACCTAACCTAACCTAACCTAACCCAACCTAACCTAACCTTACCTAACCTAACCCAACTCAACCCAACCTAACCTAATCTAACCTAACCTAACCTAATCTAACCTAACCAAACCAAACCTAACCTAACCTAACCTAACCTAACCTAACCTAACCTAATGACGGTTGCAAGCGCTTTCACATTAAATATCGCAGTTCCCCACTTTTAATGGTGAAAAACACTGCATCTCAGTAATTGGCATTGTTTAATGCGGTTTTACGACGGTTCATATCTTAACCTAACCTAACATTCGCACTTGTATCTAAAAACGCTCTATTACACTGTTTTGTTCACAATTACGATATTTGCATAACCTCACAGTTTTTCACCAACTTATTGCAGTACAGAACGCTGTATCTCGCTAAATGACATTGTTCTTTAAGGTTTCACGATGCTTGCATGCGATTTAACGAGAATATCACAATATAGCAGTTTCGCACTTGTAACGGTAGAACACGCAGTATTTGGCTTGTTGATGCCGTTTTGTGTGCTTTCACAACATTTCACCTATCGCAGTTTAATACTCGCTATAAAACAACACTATCTCGTTAGATGACGTCGTTTTTGGTAGTTTCACGACGCTACCTAGCTTAAACTAACCTAACCTAACCTAACCTTCGCACTTCTATCGTTAGAAAACGTTTTACTCGCCACTTTACAATGTTTTCTACAAGATTACGGCGGTTTCATGCGCTTTCACATTAGATATCGTAGTTCCCGACTTGTAATGTTGAAAAACACTACATCTCACTAAGTGACATTGTTTAATGCGGTTTTACGACGGTTGATATGTCAACCTAACCTAACATTCGCACTTGTATCTAAAGACGCTCAATTACACTGTTTCGTTCACAATTACGATATTTGCTTGACCTTACAGTTTCTCACCAACTTATTACAGTACAGAACGCTGTATCTCGCTAAATGACATCGTTCTTTAAGGTTTCACGATACTTGCATGCGCTTTACCGAGAATGTCACAACATAGCACTTTCGCACTTGTAACGGTACAACACGCAGTATTTGGCTTGTTCATGCCGTTTTGTGTGCTTTCACAATATTTTACCTATCGCAGTTTCGTACTCGCAATAAAACAACACTATCTCGTTAGATGACGTCGTTTTTGGTGGTTTCACGACGCTACCTAGCTTAAACTAACATAACTCAACCTAACATAACCTTCGCACTTCTATCGTTAGAAAACGTTTTACTCGCTACTTTACATTGCATTCTACAACATTACGACGGTTTCAAGCGCTTTCGCATTAGATATCGCAGTTCCCAACTTGTAAAGGTGAAAAACACTGCATCTCACTAAGTGACATTGTTTATTGCGGTTTTACGACGGTTCATACCTTAACCTAACCTAACCTAACCTAACCTTACCTAATCTAACCTA